>NC_140165.1:62065303-62095303 GCF_963971535.1 Notolepis coatsorum
CTCCATCCTGGACTTAAAACACAGTTCACATAAATAAAATATCTCCACACAGAGTCCTCTTTTCCATTTAGCTTGCCCGCGTTGAGAGCTTTGACACAACATTTGTAAAAAACTTTGCCACCCACAGTATATAAATCCAGTCCTTTCGAACATGTTTCGTCCAAAAGGCGCCCAGAACAGCCATTAACATCTGTATAAAGTTCCACCTCTGGAAAAGGGTCCTCTTCATCCGGGATCTCCTCCCCCACACAGTACATCCTCAAAAGTTTAAAATCTTCCAAAGACAGTCTTTCAGCCCACTGTTTTAAAATATAATCCATTTGTCGAACTGAATTCAGACCCAGCAGTTTAGCCACAGCATGTCCATCCTCTAACCTTGGCCCAGCTACATCCACAATTTTCCCCCTTTTGCTCAGTATGTGTCTGAGGCCTGGTGTTGAACTGTCCGTAATGTCCATTCTTGCCCCACCGACAAGAGGTTCCTCCAACAACCAATACATTGAAAGAGCAGGCTCAGACATTTTCCTTTTAAATAAATTCCATGCTTTAAAAACCCCTTTGTAGAATGGAGACAATTCTGACAAATTTAACAAATGACCATCCATTAAAAACAAACCAGCATCAAAACCGAACCCATTTACCCTCCTTAAAATGACACTTGCAAAATCTCTCCACACAAGAATGTTGCCTGCATGTGAGGTACTTTTGCATGTGAGGTACTTTTGTACAAACTGAAGACGAAAGGTTGCCATTCTACTCTCTATGTGTATTAACCCTTGCCCCCCCTCATCCTTAGGCAAAAAAAGAACAACTTGAGGTACCCAGTTTAACCGGTCCCAAAAAAAATCCACTAAGATGGCTTGCAAGCTTTTTATCAATCCACTAGGTGGCTCCATACAAGCTAAACGATGCCATAATGCAGAAGCTACCAGGTTGTTTATTATCAAAACTCTTCCTCTAAACTTTAAAGGACATCTTTGGTAACAACCATGTTAACAGAATTCGGCTATAGGGCGACAATAATGTGGTCAAGAGGCATGGTTTCTATCTTGAGCCTGAACTGGCGTGGTTTCTTTTATTCACATGGAAAGAGCAGCAGTAACATACAGGTCTTCTCTCACTGAGAGACATTGGGGGAGAGAATGAAGTGGGAGGATACATTTGCCTTTATACTCGCCACGAGGTAGTGTACCTGAGCGGTTCCGCCTAGAGCACCCTCTAGTGGGAACAGATAAATATACAACTAGACAGTCACTGGTGGAGACAGTTATATATGCAGGTAAACAGTTACTAGTGTAAACAGCCATATGTGTCACGATCGGGGCTCGAGCCTTCCTCTGCCGTCAGCCTGATGCGCCCATACATGGGCTTCCTGCTGGAGCGTTCCCGCGCTGCCAGATGAGGAGCAATCAGCGCGGCTGCAAGGGATTCCCTCATCAAGCGGTCCCTATATCATCTGGCAGATCCTGTCATCCGGCGTCGCAGTGTTAAACTGCCTACCTAGGTACGACGATTCCACCTGTTGTATCTACTCCTGTTGTATCCCTTCTCTAACCTCCTGTCTCTTGTGCCCCAGGACCCCCGCTCCAGCGCCCTTCCTGCCTGGATGTCTCGAGCCTAACAAGGAGCCCCCCTGCTCTCTCTCTCAACGCAAGACCTGTTCTCTCTGCCTACAGCTGCACTGGGAGTGCACCAGTTCTCATTCCCCCCCAAGAACATTATAACCCCTGTCTATCGCACATTCCTGTTATAACTCTGCCTGTTTGGGGAAGAACAATTAAAGAACCCTAAACCGCTCCATTCTCTCTCCTCCTGTTGTTCGCTATTGGGCTCCGCAAAAACCCCTATCCTCACAGAACACTGCGACCATGACGTCGGACTCAGCGACACAAGACACCGGGGAATGGAGCAGGAACATCCAGGCCACCGTCAACGGACACGCCATTCGGGTAAATCAACACTCACAACTACTGGACGAAGCCGTTTCTCGGCTCGGCGCTTTCACACTAGTCATTCCACCTGTTGTCTCTCCACCCGTGGTGTCTCCACCTGTTGTATCCCAGTACAGTGAGCCCCACGTACCGGCGCCAGAGCGTTACGACGGAAACGTTTCCAAGTGTCGCGCCTTTCTGTTCCAATGTTCACTAGTATTCGGGCAACAACCACTAACCTTCCAGAGCGACAAATCCAAAGTCTCCTACCTGTCTGGTTTGCTCATGGGTCCCGCGCTAGAATGGGCGACAGCCCTCCACTTCAGTAATTCCTCCCTCTGCGATTCGTACTCCGATTACATCGGCGACATGCAAAGAGTTTTCGACCATCCCCCCGGTGGTTCGGATAGAACAGCCGCCTTATTTACCATCCGCCAAGGTAATCGCAGCGTGAGCGAGTATGCTATTGAATTCCGTATCCTGGCAGCTGGTTCCCAGTGGAACGACGAGCCATTACGAGGGGCCTTCCGCCAGGGCCTCAGCGACGTCCTAAAAGACGAATTGGCGTCTAATGAGAAGCCAACTTCCCTTGATAATTTGATTAACTTAGCCAGAGATTTGGACACGCGTCTTCGGGAACGCCGCCGTGAAAAAGCCAGCGCCGTCAACAGTGTGCCGCTGCAGAGCCGCAGACCCGGAGCACACCGTTAATAGTGTGCCGCAGCAGAGCCGCAGAGCCGACGACTCGGAGCCTATGGAACTCGACCGCTCTCGCCTCCCTCTCCGCGAATGCCGTCACAAACTCAGGACAGGGGCATGTCTGTACTGCGGGCAACTCGGCCACTCCATCGCTTCATGTTCGGTTCGCCCAAACGACGGGGCTTGACAGTGGCGCTGGGCGCATACACAAGCCTTAATTTTGTTCCCAGCTCCGGTCCAAATATGCAATTCAGTGCCACGCTTTACCTCAACGGTCAATCGCTCCCTCTGTCCGCGCTGGTCGACTCGGGCGCAGACGAAAACCTCATTGACGCTGGGGTAGTGTCCCACTACCACATTGCCACCGACGCCTTGCCAATTCCCCGCGATGCTCAAGGCCTAAACGGGAGGTTGCTCTCGCGAATAACCCGCGACACCACGCCTCTCCGCCTTCAACTCTCCGGAAATCATAGCGAGGACATCCGTTTCCACGTCACTGATTCGCCCCATAACCCCATCGTTCTAGGCATGCCTTGGCTAAAGCTACACAACCCTGTAATAAATTGGCCAACGGGCTCATTCATGAGCTAGAGTCCTCACTGCCACGCCTCTTGTCTACGGTCGGCGCGGTCACCACTGGGGGCGCTGGTTCTCCCGTTCCCAATGAACCTATTGACCTTTCGACTGTTCCCCCAATTTATCACGATCTAGAGGCTGTGTTTAGTAAACAACAGGCTCTCTCCCTGCCACCTCATCGCCAGTATGACTGTGCTATTGAGCTGCTACCGGGAGCCCCGCTCCCTGCTAGTCGCCTGTTTAACCTCTCACGCCCAGAGAGAGAGTCTATGGAGAAATACGTCCACGAGTCCCTGGCCTCGGGTATTATTCCCCCCTCCTCCTCTCCTGTCGGCGCGGGGTTCTTTTTTGTGTCCAAGAAGGACCGCTCCCTTCACCCCTGTATTGACTACCGGGGTCTCAACAACATTACGGTCAAGAACAAGTACCCCCTGCCATTGATTAACTCTGCTTTCGAACCCCTGCAAGGTGCCACCATTTTCTCGAAGTTGGACCTCAGAAATGCCTATCACCATGTCCGCGTCCGGGAGGGAGACGAATGGAAGACGGCCTTTAAGACCCCGCTCGGTCACTTCGAGTACAAGGTAATGCCTTTTGGGTTGACCAACGCCCCTGCTGTCTTCCAGGCCCTTGTCAATGACGTTCTCCGTGATGTCCTTAACCTCTCTGTCTTTGTTTATCTGGACGACATTCTGATTTTCTCCCGCTCTATGGAAGAGCACATCCAGCACGTCCGCCGGGTCCTCCAACGCCTACTGGAGAACAAGCTGTTCGTCAAGGCGGAGAAGTGTGAGTTCCACGTCTCCTCCATCGGTTTCCTCGGCTACATCATCGAGGGCGGCAAGATTTGGGCGGACCCAGAGAAGATCAAGGCGGTGACCGACTGGCCCCGTCCCACCAATGTCAAGCAACTCCAACGCGTCCTGGGGTTTGCTAACTTCTACCGGCGTTTCATCAGGGACTAAGCCGGGTCGCTGCACCCCTCACCCAGCTCACCTCACCTTCCGTGCCCTTCGTCTGGTCAGACAGAGTGGACTCCGCCTTCGCCGAGCTGCGCCGGCGCTTCACCTCCGCGCCCATCCTCGTCCAGCCGGACACATCCCGCCAGTTCGTGGTGGAGGTGGATGCCTCAAGTACCGGAGTAGGGGTGGTCCTCTCCCAACGCTCGGCTCTCGACCAGAGACTGCATCCCTGCGCCTTTTTCTCTCGCCGCCAGTGGAGGTCAATTATGATATCGGGAACCTGGAGCTCCTGGCAGTCAAACTGGCCCTGGAGGAATGGAGGCAATGGCTGGAGGGGTCGGATATCCCCTTCCTGGTCTGGACTGACCACAAGAACCTCGCCTACGTCCAGACGGCCAAGCGCCTGAACTCCCGCCAGGCACGCTGGGCGCTGTTCTTCGCCAGGTTCAATTTCACCCTGACCTACAGGCCTGGCTCCAAGAATACCAAGCCAGACGCCCTCTCCAGGCAGTTTGTCCCCGAAGAGGGTTCCGCGCACCCGGACACTATCCTCCCCTCCTCCTGCCTGGTGCGTTACAGAATATAGTCCTATAATGCAATCTAATTCTAAACAATATGATAAACAATTTAACGTGAATCTCCATTTAGGCTATTATAAAACATATTTATGCCAATTCGATTACACCTTTTGCTACAATAATAAATGATATATTTCAAGCTGTTCAAATTATATTACTATCAAAAAGTCACAACAGATGGCTTAAGGTGGAAGACAGAGTAAACCAGATAGGGATGTGCCTAGTTCACAGAATAGTGCACGGGGTAGTGCCAGTGTATTTTAACAACTACTTCAACCGAATCAGAGACACCCACGCATACCAAACTAGGCGCAGCTCAACTGACTTTGTGCCAGTCAGATTCAGGAGCTGTATGGGGAAGGAGTCCTTTCTGTATTCAGCAGCTGTCTATTGGAATAGTCTGCCCAGTGAACTGAAAATCATAGACAATGCCGTTAGATTCAAGTCCAGCCTGAAGACATGGCTCAAAAGGGACTATACTTGACCTAGACACTTAGCTTAAGGCACCCTTGCATGTTGTATGAGTCTGTATGTATATAAATGTTAAATGGTATATGTGATGTGTTGTGATGTCACGTTTTGTATGATGCATGTTTTAAGCATCACACTCCCCACCCCCCGACAAGGACCACAATGGAAATAAGCTCTGAGCTTTTTTGTGTTCATCCTTGGCAGTATATCCCGACTGTGCTCTTCTGTCACATGTTTATTTTTTTATATTGTCAAATAAAGTCAATCAGTCATTCATTCATTCATAGTATATATTACTCTGTCGTCATTGGACAGTAAACCGGTGTCATTCTTTCTTATCTGATGACATACCTGATGAGATGATATTATTTATAATGACATGTTTACATCTATATTGACACATTGGGTTCCTAGCAATCACAATGGTCCCCTGGTTGTCCTCATAAACAACAGTGTCTATATATACACAATGTCCATCATTTTAAACAGTTTTGACAGAACGCCCATTCTTCAAAAACACCATATTCGGTATAGAGGATACATTTCAATTACCTACTGCATTTTGAACAATATATTCATAACCTTATCTTCATCACTTTGAGCAGTTGCTCTAGATCAGCGGTTCCCAAACGTTTTTGGCCGTGCACCCCCTGTCACCTCCCGACCTAGCTGACGCACCCCCCAATTGGTTTCTGTTAGAAAAAATTGTTGCTGGTCTCCGTGCACAGATTACATTTTTTATTTTATCTCTTCCCACGGCTATGGATAGGGAATTTCTTTATTTAATTAAAATGTTCACGACAACATGGATGCATGTACTCTGCCAGCATGTTTAATATCCATAATACTAAAGGTTTGACTAAGATTTTTATGAAATTTTATTGTAAAAAAAACTAATAATCATTTTTTTTTATTTTTTTCGTTTTTACCACCATTAGCCTTTTCACTGCTCTAGATAAACACATTTTGCATTGCCATAGCTAGAAACATATACTCAGCTTCACCGGCTGATAATATCACTGTAGGCTTTAAGCCTTAAACCTTTGTTGTCTTTCCTGAAACACCGCTGTCCGTCTGCAGCACCTCTGGGATAGTGAAGAACATATTTTTGACGTAGTTCAATGATTCTCTGTGGTGTCAACAAAAATACTATGACACTCTTACTCACTACAGAAAATATGTCAGGGCGAGTACAGATTGTCTGACAGAATGAAGCTACCCACAGTTTATCTATACATTTCTTACTTCAGTCAAAAACATCTCAGGACCTTTCCCACATATCTCTTCTGGGATATTTCCACACAGTCGGCAGACTGTTCGAAGTACATACCTATAAAATGGTTTAACGTGCCTAGGTCTTTCCATTTGTGGTCTGGAGCGATGATCAAATTCTCCACTTCTGTATTTTAAACATAGATCCTCTTTTGTATTTAAACATTGAATCACCTCTGTACTTAAACATTGTAAACCACCCACCTCTGTACTTAAACATGGGGTTTAAACATAAGATCCATTTCAGTATTTTAAACATGGTAACTCATCCACCTCTGTACTTAAATATGGGACCCATTTCTGTATCTAAATGTGGAACCAAACATAGGACTCATTTCAGTATTCAAACATGGTCTCTAGTCAGACTTTCAAACCTGGATTCTACTCCTCCTGTATTTAACCTTGGAGTGTCCTCCCTCAGCATTTAAGCAATTAGTCACCCTTCTTCATTATTTAAACATGGGGTACTCTCCTTCAGCATTTAAGCAATTTTCTACGAACCATACTTTGTATTTACCGTGGTCTTCAATACCCTCCTGGATTGAATACAACCATTTCCCTCCCACTGACTGTCTGCCCTCTGGTAACTTGGTTGAATGCATCCATTTCCCTCCCACTGTATGTCTGCCCTCTTCGGGGGACAATGTGGCCTCTTTAAAGGTCGGGTTTACCCCACTGACTACCCTGTAGTAGTACTCAACGGGGGTAGGTGTATTGTCCTCCTCGTCACTCCCTTTCCTGGCATAGCCTGTCAGACATTCTGGGGGTTTGTGTTCCCTTGGTGGATACCTCCCACTGCTTGGGGCATTTGACATCACCCTCAGATGCTCCTCGTCATCGCCCTCTGGGGGTTGCTGACTGTCTGTCTGCACTAATGTACTAAGTACACTGGGGTGATGTGTTTCTGTTTCTACACACCTTGCTCTGGAGTCCAGCTCTGGCTCCTCTGTCTGTGTCTCGCTCTCACAGGTTGTCTTCGTGACAAACTTGACTAGCATGTGTTTCTGCACTCTCCCGTTACCGGGATGATAAACTAGGAAAGCAGGGCTTCCTTTGTCGTGTCCTACGAAAAATCCTTTTACACCCTTGGACTTGGGTTCTCCCCTGTCCTGCAGGTGCGCATAACACACTGATCCAAATCGGTGCATTCTGGCTAGATTACACTTCTTTCCTGTCAGTGCTGTATACGGGGTGGTGCCCGAGTGCTTATTAAAGCACCTGTTTCTGGTGTAAGCGGCTTCTTGCACCGCATAATGCCACAGGCTCTTAGGTAAGTTACTATCTGCTAGCTTACACCTAGCCATTTCGAAAAGGGTGTGCCATTCCCTCTCTGGCACCCCACTCTGGTGTGGGGGATATGGACGTGACGTCTCGTATCTTATCGTATACCTTCTCAATAGTGATTGGAACTCTCTGTTTGCAAACTCGGTTTCATGGTCAGATCTCAGACATCTTACTGTGCCATAAGGGGTTACGTCTGCCAGGAATTTCTCTGTGGCCTGGAGTGTGTCACTCTTTGCTTTTAGGAAGTAAACAAACACTGCCCCTGTACACACATCTGTAAAAGACTGTAAATACCTAAAACCTCCTATGGACTCGTTGCTTACTGGGCCTGCTAGGTCCATGTCAACTAGTGCAAGTGGTACCCTTACTGTCTGTGAGATTTCTGTATCTCGGTTGGGTAAATTTCCCCGTTTTGCACATTGCAAAATTTTTGTCATGTCTGCGCTTTTCCCCTTCAATGTGCATGCCCTCTGACACTATTTGCAATTTCAGTAAATCCTCGTAATTACAATGACCCATAATCTCGTGCCATGTCTGAATATTGTGACTGGCCGTCTCGCTACACACATCATTATTATCATCACACTGGTCGTTGTCATTACACTCCGTTTTCAGATAATATATTCTCTGGTACATCTTTATGTCAAACCGGGTACCATCAGGTTCTACAAGAAAATGTTTACCTTTATCGAAGAATACCTTGGCGCTGCTTACAGTAGCATCTATTACAGAGAATAGTCCTTGTGGGAACGATGGTACGTATAGAGCGTTCTTTAGCATCACCGTACGCCGGCGCCCCTTACTGTCCGTGAGGCATACCTGTGCGTCTCCCCTCTCTTGCGCCAATCCGTAGGTGCGTCTCCCGTCCGCTAGCTCCATGCAGTGCCTCTCTGGGTGGAAAGTGTAGTCAAAGTTCTTGAACCGACTCCTGTCGTTGATGACATGGGACGACGCACCCGTGTCCACGATCAGTCCCCTTCTCTGGGCCCGCTGCAGCTGGGCAGGTCCGGCGATGCCCGCCGTCCGCGCCCCAAAAGCGCAGTCTTCATGTCCATGTAAAAATGTAAATGTAAATGTCCTGTTATTCTCCGGGCGCCGTCTCGACTCGTCTCACGTCGATCGCCGCCGCCATCGATTCTCCGGGCGTCGTCTTGATTCATTTCACGTCGATAGTCGCCGCCGTCGTGTCCGCTGTCGTCATTCTGTCCACAGACGTCTTTTTGTCCGTAGTCGCCATTTTGTCCGTGGCCTCCGTCTCGTCTATAGCCACCATTTTGTCCGTGGCCTCTGACTCGTTCATGGCCGTCGTCTCGTCCGTAGCCACCATCTTGTCCATGCGCGTATCGCGCGCTCTGGTTGTGTTTCTTCATGCACGCTCTGTCTGTGTGCCCCGTGGATTTGCAGAAGCTACACCAGACAGTCTTTGTGCATTCGCTTCTCCGATGGCCTTTATCTCCGCATCGCCAACACGCCAGTTCCGTGGTGGTCCTGGTTCTCTCCCGAGGCCTCGAAGTTCCTTAACTTAGCCTTGAACTGTCCCAACG
The DNA here is from genome assembly GCF_963971535.1 of Notolepis coatsorum. Lineage (NCBI taxonomy): Eukaryota > Metazoa > Chordata > Actinopteri > Aulopiformes > Paralepididae > Notolepis > Notolepis coatsorum. Next base: position 62,074,621 of record NC_140165.1, read on the forward strand.
TCATGTCCGTTGAACCGTGTGTTACCAGGAGTGTGAACGGTTTGTACAGCTCCGGTAGTCCTCTCATTATCATCGCCATCATTAGCCCATCGCTTACACAGTTACTAGTGTAAACAGCCATATGTACAGTTAGACAGTTACTAACAATCCTACACAGAACCTCTGATCTCAACAAACCACTTCCATGTATCTAATCTTCCTTTCATTTTTTCCATCAGCCCTTCCCAATAATTTTTTACTGTTGTCTCATCACCTAAAAAAATTCCCAGATACTTGATACCTCCTCTTTTCCATGTTAAGCCCCCTGATAAGACTGGTAAACCACCAGACCACTTCCACACTGCTAATGCTTTGCTTTTTTTCCAATTTACCCTTGCCATTGTTAAAAAAACTAAAAACACATTCCCCTAGAACATGAACATCTTTTTGGTTTGTGACCAGGATTAAAACGTCATCAGCATAATTATGCAGATCATTTTTAAAACCTGGTAAAAACAGACCACAGATTTCAGCCCGTATCTTATGCAGTAGTAGTTCAATGGAAATAGCATACAACATTCCTGACAATGGACACCCTTGCCGGACCCCTCGTTCTACACTGAACGGAGCACTCAAACCCCCATTGATCTTCAATACACTCAGGTCTTGGGATATTTCAATGTTTTGGCTAATTTTGATTTAAATTGTATAATTCCCATTTTAAAATGTTTTACCATGGTATGTTTGGTATCTTTTTTTTCAGCACAGCCTCACATATATGACCTGACAGTTAGTTTTCATATTGTATAATACTGTATATACTGTATACTGCATAATGTACAACACAAAACACAAAATCGGATTGAGAAAATGTGTTATTTTTAGTATGAACCAATGCAAACATATCAAATCAAGGATATAAAACAGTGGAAATGCACCCTCAGGTAGCATATTTACATAAACAAAGGAGAACAGATCAGAATTCAATTTACAAAGCATTATTTTCTCCATACACAGGTAATAAACACAGACGAAATTTTGATTCTCAACTGGAAATGATCACCAGCATGCTTTTTTTTTTTTACAAAAAGTCAGTAAATGTAATTTCTTTTACAAAAAAAAGTAAAACAAAAAGTTTTACAGTAAAAAAGTAAAAAATAACTAAATAATTAAATTGTGGGATATTCAATATACATATATACAGTACACATATGACTAGAGTGCAGTCATATAGAGTGCAGGATGCCTGAGGCGTATCCAAAAAAAATATTGCACCTGTCAAACTGTAACGCCTTTTGACAGGTGTTACCTGTGTATACGTGGCATGGGGGTCTAGCTGCGGTCCTGGGGGTCTGCACGGCATGAACCGGAGGGGCTGAGGGGCTGGATCAGGATCACTGTCGGTCTTCCAGGGCGTCTGATCTCCTGCCTGATCTCCTGCCTGGGCTGGATGTCTTGGCCTGGCCTGGGTTGTCCTGCGTCGGACTGGAGCAGGCTGCTCATCATGTCTGCACATAAATGGCACACACATTGTACATATAAAACACTGCTCATACAACACACACACTGTATATACACTCAATATTCCACTCTGTATATTGCGTACAAATTCTGCAAACCTAGTAATAATAAAAAAGCAATAAACATCCATAATAAGTCTCTCACCTGTCTGGGTCATTTCTTGACCTGGATCTGGCTTGGGCACGCCCTGCCCCCCTAGATGTCCCAGGCAAATCATTGCTGTAGACAATGACATGTAAAAATACATTATTTTCAACTTTTATGAACAGAGTAATAACTAAAACAAACGCACTAATAATAATAATAATAATAATAATAATAATAATAATAATAATAATAATAATAATAATAATAATAATAATAATAATAATAATAATAATAATAATAATAAGTCTCTCACCTGTCTTGGTTAGCCCTCCTTCCATGTCTCACTGAACTGGTTGAAGGCAGGGCTTCTGCTCCTTCTGCTCCTTGCTCCTCCTCACTGTAGACATTCAACATTCAACAAGGACTCTCTTGATGCACACTTATCATGTACACTTATCCTGTACATGTGCATTCATCATGTGCACTTATCATGTGAAAGCCTTTCTTTGCCTTTCCCAACAAGTCTGACTAAAACAAAAGCAATCAAAGTCCAAAATAAGTGTCTTTACCTTTTATTATTGTCATCATCAGTGGACCTTTCGTTGTAGTCACCATCACCAACCAAAGATGGATCGTCAACGTTAGCACAGGATAGCTCAAACTACTAATACTAAAACGTCTACTAATACTACTACTACTGCTACTACAACTACTACTACTGCTACTACTACTACTTCTACCACTACTATTACTGCTACTACTACTGCTACTACTACTGTTATAAAAGTCGAACTACTAACGTGAGAAAGACATTACACATAGTGGAGGAGATACAAAAACAAGGAGGTAGTGCGGTATTGATTAGCCTAGATGCAGAAAAAGCATTCGACAGTGTGAGTTGGACATTTTTATATAAAACATTGATGAGATTCGGACTGAACGGGAGGGCAATGAAGATGATCAAGGCGCTATATCAAGAACCGACAGCGAGGGTTAAGGTGAATGGCAGCCTGACGGATAGAATCAGATTAGAGAGGGCTACCAGACAGGGATGTTGTCTATCACCAACGCTCTTCGCAGTTTTCATAGAACCACTGGCACAACTGATCAGACAGAACGAGGACATCAAGGGAGTAAGGATAAAGGGAACGGAATATAAACTAGGCCTATTTGCGGACGACGTGATAGTATACATGAGACAACCAGACAAGAGCTTCCCGGCACTGATGGATCTACTGGAGGAATATAGCCACTACTCAGGATACAAACTAAACGTGACAAAGACACAGACCTTAGCATGGAACTATACCCCAACGACGGAAATTAGGGAACAGTACGGGATAAGATGGGACATGGACAAGATTAAATACTTAGGGGTGAACATCACGAGAGGGGTGGGGAAACTGTTTGAGGCGAACTATACACAGATAAATCAGAACATCAAGAGAGACTTAGAGAGATGGACAATAATGCCCTTGGACTTCAATTCAAGAATAGAGGTCATTAAAATGAACATACTATCAAGATTACTGTACCTGTTCCAGTCGCTACCGATACAAATACCACAGAATCAATTCAGGGAGTGGGACAGACTGATATTGAGGTTCATATGGGCGGGGGGAAGATCACGGGTCAGATATAAAACACTACAACTACCAAAGGAAGAGGGAGGGATGGCAGTACCCAGCCTACAAGATTATTATTATGCAGCACAACTGAGAGCAGTGACGTGCTGGTGTAACGACAGATATGAGGCAAGATGGAAAGACATTGAAAAAGAAGGGGAGGGATACAAGATACAAGCTCTGGTGGGAGATAGGGAACTATTCAAAGAAAAGGAGGGACTGTTAGATCCAATCACCAAATGCACCTTGACCATATGGAACAGAGTAGTAAAAACACACAAATTGGAGAAACCGACAGGGGTTCTGAGATGGGTAGCACATGACAAGAGATTCAAGCCAGGGAGGTTGGACCACGGATTCAGGAGGTGGGAGGGGGGGGGGGCAACAGCGATATGCAAAATGATAGAGAAGGGGGAAATGCAAACATTACAAAAATTTAAGGAGAAATTTGGACTAGAAAACAGGGACCACTTCAGATATCTACAGATTAGAGATTACTATAATAAAGAAATAAGAGGGGACAAGGACGAAGTACAGAATGGAATAATTAGGATGATAGTAAGGGCATACGAAGGAGGGAAAGGAAGGGTAATATCAGCACTGTACCGGGCTATAATGACCAGCAAGGGACACACGACAGACTACATAAGGGAGAAATGGGAGAGAGAACTAGAGATAGGAATAACAGGGAAGGAATGGGGTAACATATGCGAGGTGCAACATTCAACAACAGGATCGAGGATATGGAAAGAGTTTGGATGGAAAAACATAATCAGATTCTTTATAACCCCAGAGTTGAAGGGAAAATATGCACCAACACAAAGAGCATGCTGGAGGATGTGTGGGAAGGAGGGGGCAAATCACACGCACATATTCTGGGGATGTCAGAAACTGAAGGGGTATTGGGAGGAGATAGGGGAGGCAATGATCAGAATATTAGGATACGGATTACCACAAACGGGACTGGTGCTTTACTTAGGGGACCTGACACACGAGGGAATACAGGGGGGGACAAGTATTTAATAAAGATAATGTTGATATCGGCCAGAAAAGCAATAACGAGACTGTGGTACAAGGAAGACCCACCGACAATAGCACAATGGGTAGGAATAGTAGAGGAGATACAGGATATGGAGAGTGTTGTGAAGGATCAGATTAAACCGAATATATATATTTATTTATGGATATATATTTAATAGTATTTGTATATCGTTTGATATCCCTTGTATATTCCTTGTACATATACACTGAATATCCCTTTATTCTACTACAGCCCATAATAGTTCATTCTCTTATTGGACAAAAGGACCAGGCGCCAGGGACAAGCCCCTGGCGTTCAAGTTCAAAGGTACCGACGAGACATGCCTTTACTAGCCTCAGCTCCGCGCAGGAATACGGCTACCGAAAGCAGAGCGGCACTACTTGTCCACTGTGCATATAAATATGGCGCAAGAAATGTAGAATTCCTCTTAGTCCTTTACCCTTCTACCCAACTAAGTAACAAGACGTGAAGCCTCACCCCACGATACCGCGTGCGGTGTAGTACGGCCTGTTTGGCCTTAGAATAGCAGTGAGACCTCGTGCGAATTAATAGCTGAATTGCCAGAGTTTGGCACCGTATTTCTATTAAGTAATAATAGTCTATTATGTATGGTGCATCGTTCGGTTAGAGTTCTAAAGTGAGCAGCACCCCCATCGTTTCCTCGCGTTATCTAGAGTCTTAACCAGGCTGGGCAGACCACGCGTGGTGCTTTCATCCGAGGAGTTCTGGGCGAGGACGAGTGGACCTGCACATTGGATTACCTACCCCGACGACTGCTGAGCCCTATACGGCATGGAATATCTATTTGCTTTGGTGCTTTGATTTGTGGAGCGGATAATCGCCAACACCGGTGAGTGTTGGATTTACCCCGAGAGGAGCCAAGGTGAGACGGCGCTCAGACCAGACTGAGGTCGCCTCGCTTCTTCTTCGTTGTGGACCGACAGCGACAGCTACAGCTATCGTCTACAAGAGAGCCCAAGTGTATTCATCTGTGGATCAAGGTTCCACGGGCACTGTTTTCTGTACCTGAATTCTCCCTGGAAATCGTTGACCAGATGGGATACAGCCGACGGCTCTCCTACCCCCCCTACTGGCTTACAACCGGCGGGACCCCTTCAGTATATTATCCAGCTATAATCATTAAGTGACCATCGCTATAATCCCTTAAGAGCCAGGTTGTATACTTGCTTCCTGTGTAACCAGAGATTGGACATTCAGTGTTGATTTGCATACGAGTACTCATTTGCCTTACAAGAGCATTCAATTCAAATCATAAATGTAATAAGTAATTATTATATGTACCTTTTGCTATATATTAAATATTTGACTATTACCTTTGTGTGGACCTGATTTCATATGTGGGAAAGTGTTCATCATACTTGGATATCGTGTACTGTATGGCCAGTAATTAAAGTACATAAAGCGGTAGTGGTTTAATGATACCATACTTATCAATACAGTCAGGGAATTGTACCCCTCAGTTACAATTGGTCCTTCGAGCCGGAGGGTAATCAGTGTAATATTAATATAGTGGTATTAATATTGAAATGGCCTATGATGAACACTCCACGAAACGGTCCTCCTAAAGTAGAACGCCCGCAACGTAGACGACAGCCACCTCAGTACTTAGAGGATTACGCTGTCAGTAAACTACCTAGCCTTCTACAAACAGTAAACGCAGTAAAAGTAGAAAGTAAAATTATGTCCAACAACCCTATCAACCAGGATACCCCGACCACAGAGGCCCTAGTGGGTTCTAATGTAACTGACCAAGCTCACGGTGGGGACCAGGAGGGAACTGACACGACTTTACCCCCCGCCAATACCGAAGAAGTAGTCCCCCCAGAGCTCCGGGAGGAAGACAACCCTCCAGAGGTGGAACTCTGCACGGAACAAGATGAGGAGAGCGCCGAGGAGATAGAGCTCCAGGACTCCCCAACGAGTACAGCCAGGAGCGGCTCACCTCTACAAGCGTCTTCCCCCAGCGAGGCGGAGAGGATGCTGTCACAGGCGTTCCTCGTCAGCCTGACAGCCTCTACCGAACGCGATCGACTCCAGGGTGAACGCGATCGACTTCAGGGTGAACGCGATCGACTCCAAACACAGCAACGGAGCGAAGAAGAGCACATACGCCTGGAGATGAGACGCCTTCAGACGGAAGAGAATATGGCAAGGGACCGGTCCGACACCCAGCGTGCCGCTGACGGTGCCCAAAGAGAAGCAGAGCGCGACATCGCTCTCATCCAGCGCGAAGCCGAGCGCGACAGACTACAGGGCGAGCGCGACAGACTACAAGCGCAGCTAATGGAGCAGCTGATCACCAGGGCAACACCCCCTCCCTCCACAAGGGGTTCCAGAGCCTCGTCAAGACACACGTCAAGGGCACCCTCCCCTAACCGATTAGGCGACCTTGAACTCGACCACCAGAGAGAGTCTACACCCCCCTCCGAACTCCTTCCCCGACCGGTCCAAGTGAGACCCAGCTACAAGGAAGGAACGGCGGACACGGCGGAGAGGCTAAATAAACGACTACAGGATCTAGATGACCTGGCAGAAGAAGAAGAGGGAGAAGAGGAGAGTCAAGCCCGACAGCAGCACATTACTCCACAGGACCAGGAGGTCCAGTACAGCCCAGGCTATACCCCCGCGGCTCTGCGCTACAGACCCCCGACTCGACTCACGGGTGAGCATGACGCACGACCAGTCCCGAGGAATAGCACCTGGACCAGCGGGCCATGGTACCCTGCCAGTACCAGCCCACCGAGAGGCGTAAGAAGAGACTCGCCCAGGAGGCCTCTCTCCCAACGCTCACCGATGTGCCAGCCATCCATGGCGTCATACATTGGCACACCGACGTTTCCAGACTTCACCCATGAGAATCGAGCACAGTACACGGAGCTCCGGATGTGCTTAGAGACCAGTGTTGGGACTAACGCGTTACAAAGTAACGCGTTACAGAAACGAAGTTACTTTTTGCCGCAACTAGTACTCTAACGCATTACTTTTGAAATTCAGTAACGCTACTTACGTTACTGAATGGTTTGTTAGTTCGTTACTGCGTTCTTTTTATGTAGATTCATAGCGAGCGTCCTTATTTCGCCTGCGTTTGTTTTGTTTACTGTAGACTGAAAGGCGCTATATAAAACGAAGTATTATTATTATTATTATTTCTTTCCGTAGCCTCATTCTGTTTTCGCACTTCTGATTGGCCACTGACGTTCTGAAAGAAATAGGCGCTCTCTACAGTAAACAACAAGAGGACGCTCGCTATGAATCTACATAATAAGAACGCAGTAATAATAACGAACTAACAAACCATTTAGCAACTACTTTAGAGATAATTAATATACAACATGGAAACGAGATAAAGAACATGTTTGAAGGGCTGCTGGAGTCAACTGGACTAACGTTACATCTCGACCACCGCAGACTGGTGACGGTGAGTGCAATGTGTTCAAATATAGTCCTTTCATGCACAATTGATATCCTAACTATTCTAACGTTGCAATGCTTTGATAACAACGCTGCAAGATGGTTATGAATGAATTAATGAATGGATGAATGAATGAATGAATGAATGAAAACTTTATTTAACAGATTGCAGAATGGGTACAATACAGTACGGCTCAATACATACAATTGTTAAGGGGATGCAGACCTGAGAAAGACGTTTGTCTTGTTTCCATCAGGGTCCCCCATTTTCAATTCATATAGACATTTATGACATACACAACATACATGACATTTATGGCATAGGGACATATAGGTATTTAGTACTGATACATTTGTGACATAAGCGGTATTCAAATATACAGTACTGTTACCCCTAGATCCTGACAGAGTATATACATATGATGGGGAGGGGACTGTACATTAGGAGGGGGTGGGTGGGTGGGAGAGAAATATACATACAGCGGGGAGGGAATATATAATGAAACGCTCTAGACCACATTGCTTAGCAGAGTTCGGTGATGTGAATGGAAACTGTCAAGTTGATCAACCGATTTTGAGTATATGGGGCATGGGACTTGAGCAATTTTTTTTTTTTTTTTTTTTTTTAAATAACTAAATAGTTACTTTTCACAGTAACTCATTACTTTTGGGTGTAAGTAACTAGTACAGTAACGAAGTTACTTTGAAATGAAGTAACTAGTAAAGTAACTGAGTTACTATTTTTCAGTAACTAGCACAACACTGTTAGAGACAATGATGGTGGATGTCGCTGATGAACGCCACAAGTATGCAATATTATTGAAGCACCTGAAAGTGCCCCGAGCGCACAACATAGCGCTGGCCTATGCCACCTCTACGACCCCATACACCGCGGCTCTAGCAGCGCTGGACCAGAGATATGGACGTATATGGGATTACGTAATACAGGAGATAAGGCATATTGATCGCCTACCCCCAGCAACAGACAATCGCTCACTAGACGACCTGTCTATAAAAGTACAATCCCTGGTAGGGATGCTGGGGGCGCAACGAGAAAAGGGTATGCACGAACTATACGCAAACTCGAACGTCGAGAGGATTTTAGAGAAGCTGCCGCCCGCCCGACAGGAGCGCTTCAGGCGGCAAAGAGACCACCGTGATCCTAACGGTCCCGAGCCATCCCTCCTAGATTTAGCCGACTTCCTGGCGAGAGAAGTCAGCAGCCTACGGCTGGATACGTTCGTGCGGAGCACGCCAAGCTCCAGAGAGGGACCTAGGAGAGTAAACGATGGCCGAAGATCGGTGACTGTCATGCACCAATCAGAATCAGTACCGAGCAGCAAGAACCACAGTACCCCCTCGACGAAAGAGAAGTGGAAGATGGTGTGCCCGTACTGCGAGAAGGAACACTGGTTGTCACAATTTGACCAGTTCAAGAAGATGACCGCTGAAGAAGTAAGTCACTGGATAAAGTCCAACAGGCGCTGTTACCGATGTGCGCGCAGTCACATGGCAGCCGAGTGCCGCCTAAAGAAGAAGTGTAGTCGGTGTGACGGAGCCCATCTGGATGTCCTACACGACAGTAACAAAAGAAAGCCTGCACCATCCAACAGCACAAAGGCAAGTGTTATGTACATTGACCCCGCTAGCAGCAGCGGCGCCCAGGTGCTCTTAAAGGTGGTCCGTGTAACCCTGAGTTACCAAGACAAGATCATGGACACTTACGCCATCCTTGATGACGGGTCAGAGAAGACCCTTCTCCTCGCGTCCGCTGCGGCCCAGCTGGGGCTACGGGGGAGCGAGAACGAGATGACTATTCGGACAATAAGACGAGATCTAAAGACGATAAAGGGCGAGAATGTCTCCTTCACTATCGCAGCAAGCGGGCAGCCAGAGAGACGGTACAGGATTACTAATGCTTTCACCAGCCAAGAAATAGGACTATCGCAGTACACCTACCCCATCGCCAAGCTGATGGAGAAATATGTGCACCTGCGTCAACTTCCTATCCCGCTCATAGACGGCGCCACCCCGACCCTGCTGATAGGCTCCGATCATGCAGACCTCATAGTCCCGATAGACCGGGTCCATACAGGACCCAGAGGTTGTCCTGCAGCAGTCGAGACCCGCCTAGGATGGACGTTACAAGGCCCCCTCGCCAAGTCTCTTAACCGAACAGCAGCCACTGGCTGCCTCCACTCCAGAGCGACAGAAGGAGACACCACACTCCTGCAGCATGTAGAGAGGCTATGGACACTAGAGACAATGCCCTTTAAGAACGAAAAGAAAGACATTCGTTCTAAGGAAGATATCTACGCTATAGCCCTCCTCGAGCACGGGACAAAGAGAGTCAACGTCAGCGGAGTGATGAGATACGCAACTCCACTCCTGAGGCGAGAGGGAATGCCCACCTTTCGTGCTACAAAAGAGGCGACGGAGCGGTATCTATTGAACACAGAGCGGCGACTAGCCAAAGACCCCGCTCAAGAAGCTGTGTACCGCGCTGAGATTAACAAATTAATCACAGCGGGACACATAAAGAAAATTGACATTAAAGAGGCCGATCAGACGATCGAATCATGGTACGTGCCGCACCACAAGGTCCACCACAACGGCAAGGATCGCATTGTGTTTAACTGCAGCTACCAGATCGGATCACAAAATCTGAATAAAGAACTCTTGGCCGGCCCAACACTCGGCCCCTCCCTACTAGGCGTGCTACTACGCTTCCGCCAGGACAAGGTGGCTATCAGCGGCGACATCAAAGGGATGTTCCTGCAGGTGAGGCTAGTGGAGGAGGACAAGCCCCTGCTGCGGTTCCTATGGAGAGAGAGGATCGGAGATGAGCACCCAACCATCTATCAATGGGAAGTCCTCCCTTTCGGAACCACATGCAGCCCATGCTGTGCTACGTTTGCACTGCAAAAGCACGTCGCAGAGGACCCAGCAGCAGATGAAGAGGTCCAACAAAGTGTGACAAATAGTTTCTACGTGGACAACTGTTTACAAAGCGTCTCGACGCCAGAAGAAGCCGAGGCTCTCCTACTCAAGCTCCGCGCCTCCCTGATCAAAGGCGGCTTTGATCTCAGGCAGTGGGCCAGCAGTGACCCGCAAGTACTGCGCCGCCTCTCCCCCGAGGACAAGGCCGCGAGCAGCGATACTTGGATGGCGACCATCCCAGGAGAAGCCCAAGAAATGACACTAGGACTAGTCTGGCGCTTCAAAACAGACTTGCTCCATTATAGACACAAACCCCTGATCAAGGAGCAGGGAAGGTCGACGGCAATACCGACCACCAGACGGAGTGTATACAGAACACTCGCCAGACAATATGACCCGTTGGGATGTATTCTACTTTACACCACCCGGGCAAAGATGATTGTAAGAGCGCTATGGGACAAAGACCAGGGCTGGGACGATCCCATACCCGAACACCTTGCATCCACATGGAGAGAGTGGGAGACGGAACTCCGCTCACTCCCCGGTGTTAATATACGCCGCAGCTACTTCCCACCCACAGTGAGGCCAGAGACATGCAAGATCGACCTGCACGTATTCAGCGACGCCTCCGAAGTAGCCTACGGTTCGGTGGCTTACTTGCGTGCCCAAGAGGAGGGAGGAGAAATACATACTGCTTTCATCCTGGCTCGCTCAAGAATAGCCCCACGCAAGCAACAATCTATCCCGCGCCTAGAGCTCTGCGCAGCCCTAGCAGGAGCGCAGCTCGCCACGTTAATCCAACGTGAACTCACCATTCCGGTGCAAAGAACAATCTTGTGGTCAGACTCGACCGTACTCACATGGATCCGGTCTGATTCGTGCAGATACAAGGTCTTCGTGGGAGTCAGAGTCACCGAGATTCAAGAGTTAACAGAAGTAACCAGCTGGCGGTATGTGGACACCAAACACAACCCAGCTGACGTCATCACCCGGGGAATGTCCCTGGATGACCTCACCCGTCCCAACCTCTACAGTGACGGGCCAGAGTTCCTCAAGCTCCCCGAAGAAGAGTGGCCTACACCCACCCCACGGGAGGCGAGCAAAGAGGAGGCAGAGAACAAGAAACCTATGTTCTGTGGGTTGACACACACACTCGTCCCCACAGACCCGGTTCTAGACGATTGCCTCACCCTAGAGGGTGCGCAGCTAAAGACATTTCTGTGGCACCACCCAGAGGTTCAGCCCACAACTGACATTTCAGCAGCTGACTACGAAGAAGCAGAACTCCTTCTACTACAACGAGCCCAGAGAGACTCGTTCCCCGATGAGCTAGCTTGTCTACAGGGAGCAAAGCCCGTCCCATCAGACAGCAGACTGCTTCACCTGGCCCCCGAGAGCGACGCCCATAATCTCATCAGAGTGGGTGGTCGTCTGCGGAGAGCCCCAGACCTACCGGATGATGTTAAGTACCCGATAGTCTTGAACAGCCGACACAAGGTCACAGAGCTGATCATAAAGAAATACGACGAGGATGTGCACCACGCAGGGGCAGAGAGAGTCTTCGCGGAGATCAGACGTCGTTATTGGATACTGCAAGGGAGAGAAGCAGTGCGGCGCTTCCAGCGAACCTGTCTAGACTGCCGTAAGTGGCGCGCGCAGCCCAGTATACCCCGGATGGCTGACCTACCTCCCTGTCGCCTCCGACTCGGCGACAAGCCCTTCCACTCCACCGGTATGGACTGTTTTGGCCCGCTGTATATAAAGAGATGAAGAGGAACCGAGAAGCGGTGGGGTATTGTATTCAAATGCATGACCACCAGAGCGATACATATCGAACTCCTTCCAACCATGAGCACAGACTCATTCCTTATGGCCTTCCGAAGATTCACATCACGGAAAGGAAAACCGTCTACATTGTTGTCTGATCACGGGACAAACTTCAAAGGCGGAGAAAGAGAGCTGAGAGAGAGCTTCCAAGCTATGGGCCCAGAACTTAAGACCCACCTCGCTCCATCCCAGATTGACTTCCAGTTTAATCCCCCGAACGCACCTCACTTCGGTGGAACCTGGGAACGAGAAGTACGTTCCATAAAGACAGCCCTGTACGCCGTGCTTGGGGCCCAGACTGTGGCGGAAGAAGTCCTAATGACAGTCCTCACGGAGATCGAGGGAGTATTGAACTCAAAGCCCCTCGGTTACGTCTCAAGTGATGTAGCAGATGTCTACCCAGTCACCCCCAACACCCTCTTGATGGGGCGGCTGGACCCCGCGCTACCACAGACATTGTACAGGCCTGAAGAAGCGAACGGCCGAAGAATGTGGAGGTACAGTCAAGTACTGGCTGATAAGTTTTGGAACAGCTTCCTACTCCACTACCTACCGTCTCTACAGACCCGCCAGAAGTGGGTAAAAGAGAGAGACAATTTGACAGAAGGAACAGTCGTCATGATCATCGACCAGTCACTACCCAGAGCTATGTGGCCGGCTGGCCGCGTAAGCAAAGTGATCACCGGTGCCGATGGAAAGGTCCGAGCAGCTGAAGTGCTCGTCCAAGGACGGATTTACACCCGACCCGTGGCGAGGCTAATAGAACTGCCAAGGCTCCCTGATACTATTGATGACGACCATGACCCTATGACTTTGTGAGTTGACTGACCCTTACAGCGGACATTGAGTAGTGGACAGTGCGGTTAATCTGTCTCTGCTCAGCTAATTAGGTGGGACTAATTAGGGGGCGGCTGTTGTGAAGGATCAGATTAAACCGAATATATATATTTATTTATGGATATATATTTAATAGTATTTGTATATCGTTTGATATCCCTTGTATATTCCTTGTACATATACACTGAATATCCCTTTATTCTACTACAGCCCATAATAGTTCATTCTCTTATTGGACAAAAGGACCAGGCGCCAGGGACAAGCCCCTGGCGTTCAAGTTCAAAGGTACCGACGAGACATGCCTTTACTAGCCTCAGCTCCGCGCAGGAATACGGCTACCGAAAGCAGAACGGCACTACTTGTCCACTGTGCATATAAATATGGCGCAAGAAATGTAGAATTCCTCTTAGTCCTTTACCCTTCTACCCAACTAAGTAACAAGACGTGAAGCCTCACCCCACGATACCGCGTGCGGTGTAGTACGGCCTGTTTGGCCTTAGAATAGCAGTGAGACCTCGTGCGAATTAATAGCTGAATTGCCAGAGTTTGGCACCGTATTTCTATTAAGTAATAATAGTCTATTATGTATGGTGCATCGTTCGGTTAGAGTTCTAAAGTGAGCAGCACCCCCATCGTTTCCTCGCGTTATCTAGAGTCTTAACCAGGCTGGGCAGACCACGCGTGGTGCTTTCATCCGAGGAGTTCTGGGCGAGGACGAGTGGACCTGCACATTGGATTACCTACCCCGACGACTGCTGAGCCCTATACGGCATGGAATATCTATTTGCTTTGGTGCTTTGATTTGTGGAGCGGATAATCGCCAACACCGGTGAGTGTTGGATTTACCCCGAGAGGAGCCAAGGTGAGACGGCGCTCAGACCAGACTGAGGTCGCCTCGCTTCTTCTTCGTTGTGGACCGACAGCGACAGCTACAGCTATCGTCTACAAGAGAGCCCAAGTGTATTCATCTGTGGATCAAGGTTCCACGGGCACTGTTTTCTGTACCTGAATTCTCCCTGGAAATCGTTGACCAGACGGGATACAGCCGACGGCTCTCCTACCCCCCCTACTGGCTTACAACCGGCGGGACCCCTTCAGTATATTATCCAGCTATAATCATTAAGTGACCATCGCTATAATCCCTTAAGAGCCAGGTTGTATACTTGCTTCCTGTGTAACCAGAGATTGGACATTCAGTGTTGATTTGCATACGAGTACTCATTTGCCTTACAAGAGCATTCAATTCAAATCATAAATGTAATAAGTAATTATTATATGTACCTTTTGCTATATATTAAATATTTGACTATTACCTTTGTGTGGACCTGATTTCATATGTGGGAAAGTGTTCATCATACTTGGATATCGTGTACTGTATGGCCAGTAATTAAAGTACATAAAGCGGTAGTGGTTTAATGATACCATACTTATCAATACAGTCAGGGAATTGTACCCCTCAGTTACAGAGAGGATAACGCACATGCTGAGGCTACAGGAAGAGAAATTTGGGGAAAGATGGGTAAAGTGGGAGGATTATAAAGGGAACGAAAACGACATCACAGAGGAAGAACCAAATGCAACACAAGAGGGCGAAGGATAAAGGCGGAAAGAAGTTCAAGGAGGGTCTCTGAACCCATGTCACACACTTTTGCTTTAGTTAGTATTTTCTAATTAAATTTTTTTTGGGTATTACAATTGTTTTATGTTTTTTGTACTTTATTATTTATGTCTGTTTAACAGTGTTGTATTAATATTCAGGGATGATGTGGTTTGTATATGGGTGAATCAAAAGGCAAAGAGAAAGTTAATAAAAAAAAAAAAAAAAAAAAAGGGCGAAGGATAAGGGAAGAAAGAAGTTCAAGGAGGGTCTCTGGACCCACATCACACATGTATACCTTAGTCAGTTTTTTTTTTTGAGTAGGTATTATATTTGTATACCTGTTTGAGGGCGGTACACAATCAGTCTTTGTATTAAGTACCTGGAAAAACAACTGAAGTGGAACCAGATAACTAACCATGCTAACCATGTAACCATTTAAGTGCACTGCATTCTTTCTTATTGTGTTGTTAGTTTCATTTTTGTGTAAGTGTTGTTTGTCTATAAATGTTAATACAAATTTAAGTAAAAAAAAAAAAAAAGAAAAAATCGAACTACTAACTACTAACTGTCCGACAGATATTATCTAGTGGACGAATTGTGCAGGCTTCTTCTACACTTCTTTTCTGGCAGTAAACTTCCGCCTCCTTCGTCACTTCCTCCCAATCGTTTCCGTTTCATTCTAGCACAAAAAATGGCCAAGATATTGATAAAAATGTAACGCATGTAAAATTATATCTGGCACATTTTACGCGTGCGTAAAAGTTTATTTAGCATCGAATTGAAATGATCCTGGTTCAGTCATTTATTGGTTTATTAACACAAAATAAAAAGTAGCGTGTAGTTTCAAGGCCACGTCATAATGCCACGCCGAAGAAAACCCGGAAATGGACTACGTTTTCGGTACAGAGCGTCACAAACTGATGACGTCACTTCATCACGGCGCCGTGAACCGCGACCGGGAACCGTTAATGTCTCGGTACAAAACTTTGATCATTGCTATAAGACCCGGGCTGAGGCCAAACCGTTCCAAAATCTTCCAAAGATAGAGGTGCTCAACCCTGTCAAATGCTTTTTCTTGGTCCAGTGAAATAAGACCAACATCTAAGCCTAATGAACTAGAGACATCCAAAACATCCCTAATTAGAGACACATTGTCTATAATAGACCTGCCAGGCACACAGTATGTTTGATCTTTATGTACGATTTCTCCCATCACCTCCCTGAGTCTGTTGGCCAGGACTTTCAACAGGAGCTTGCAATCCGAACAGAGAATCGCAACAGGCCTCCAGTTCTTAATGTCTTGTAGATCTCCTTTAGGTAACAAAGTTATCACAGCTCTCCTGCAGCTCAAAGGCAAGGACATGTCCTCAAAACTCTCATTGTGCACCTCCAGCAGATCTTCACCCATCTCCTCCCAGAAAGCTTTATAAAACTCAATGGTCAGTCCGTCAATGCCAGGGGCTTCCCCCCCCTCCATTCCCTGCAGTGCTGTGTACAGTTCATTTAGACCCAGAGGTTCCCCGAGACCGGTATTCTCTTCATCAGAGATCTTCGGAAGACCCTCGCAAAAAGAATCAAACAGTGGTTCATTCTCTTTATATTCACTTTTATACAACTGTGAATAAAACCTCACTGCTTCCTGCCGAATCTCTCCATCCTCTATTAACTCTCGTCCTTCAGCCGTACGCAGAGTGTGTAGAAATCGGCTATGTCCATTTTTCTTTTCCATGCCAAAAAAAAAACTGGAAGGCGCATCCATCAAATTAGCACTTTGGAACCTTGACTGAACCAATGCTCCCTGTGCTTTTATGCCCAGCAGATCTTTAACCATACTTTTTTTTTTATTTGAGGACCTCAAAATGTCCTCGACTCCGTGTGGACTCAAACACATTCTGAAGGCCCTCAATCTCAGCCTCTAGATCCCTCATTGACCTTGTAATGTCCTGTGTGACATTAAGAGTGTATTGCTGACACAACTGTTTTATCTGAACTTTCCCACACTGCATCAGGGACATAAAATCCTGTTTTTCACCCCTAAACCTTTTCCAAAAAAAACTAAAAGTCTCCTTAAAATTAACATCACACAGTAATGTGGAGTTAAAGTGCCAATATGCACTCTCTGGTTTTACCCTTGAAATAAAAACATCACTTAAAACCAACGAATGATCAGTAAAACCTACAGGCATAATTTTACACATCTTAACAACTCCACAATGATGTTTAAAACAATAAAACCTATCCAACCTAGCTAGAGAAATTACATTTTCTCTAACATGAGTCCAAGTATATTGTCTTTTGTTGTCATGTAGCCTTCTCCAAATGTCTACAAGATCATGCGTTTCTATGAGTTGATTTAAAATCCTCTGTTCTGATTCTCTGTGAGGTTCAGTGTGATTCCTGTCTAAAAAATTATTCTGAGTGCAATTAAAATCACCTCCCAGAAATAAAAAATCATCAGAATTACAACTCATCAGAGTGTCATTGAGCTCATTTAAAAAAGAATGCTCTATCTGAACCAACCACGGCCGCATAAATACTAATACAAACTATAGTATGTCTTTCAAACTTGGCTTTTACCACCATTAGCCTCCCCTCCACTTTCGACTGTATCTCATAAGATATTGGTACAAAACGTTTTGAGAACAAAATGCCAATTGCCCCACTCACTGAGGTCAGGGAGTTTAAAACCACTTCACCCTTCCATTCTGTCTTCCAGTCAGTGGCGTCGCGTGGGTAAAATAACAGGGGAAGCCAAAAAAAATTAATTAAAAAAGAAAAGTATTAAATATTTTTATAATTTTTTTTTTTTTTTTTAAGTCAAGCAGTCACCATGTACACTACAGTATGGCTCGGCGGCCAGTCAAACTTTCTTTTTATTTATTTAACAGATTGCAGAATGGGTACAATACAGTACGGCTCAATACACACAATTGTTAAGGGGATGCAGACCAGAGAAAGACGTTTGTCTTGTTTACATCAGGGTCCCCCATTTTCAATTCATAGTGACATTTATGACATACAAGACATCATGACATTTATGGCATAGGGACATACACAACATACATGACATTTATGGCATAGGGACATACATGACATACAGGTATTTAGTATGGTTACATTTGTGACATATACGATATTCAAATATACAGTACTGTTACCCATAGATCCTGACAGAGTATATACATATGATGGGGAGGGGACTGTACATTAGGAGGGGGTGGGTGGGAGAGAAATATACATACGGCCGGGAGAGAATATGACTGTCTATTAGACAAACGTCTACAGTCTAGACAAACAAGACAAGACAAACGTATTTCTCTGGTCTGCATCCCCTTAACAATTGTGTGTATTGAGCCGTACTGTATTGTACCCATTCTGCAATCTGTTAAATAAAGTTTTCATTCATTCATTCATTCACGTGTCTGTTGCGCGGCGCGCCCAGCCATCAGAGCGTTCCTACTGTAAAATGCGGAAGCAGCCATTTCAGCCTCAGTTTTACTCGTTTATAAAAATGATTTAAAATGTTTATTAGCAACGGCGAGCTTTCAAACCCCGCCGCATCTGTGTGTGAAACCCTAATGGAACGCTGGGTACCTTTGGCATTTATATCCGATATATTTTGGACCCACCGCTAGCTTTTAAGCAGTGCTTGATGGTGCACATTAACCTGGCTACTACGGAGGAATAAGTGACTGCGTAATCCAGCCCCTGGCTTGCATTGCAGTCATGAAAGGGTCTACAAGCTTGCCTGATAACGTTAGTTAGTCAGGCTGCTCAGTGCTTACCTGGTCAATAATGTGGTCCTCCTCTTGCCAGATAGATTTGTTAAATCATAATATCCACAGTGGTGTGCTCTGCTGGTCCTCAGTAAATGTCCCGCCGGCGAAAATAAGTTGCTATTAAAGTGCTAAATGTTAGATACACTAATAGAGGATTCGAACGTGCCCGCTCTGTTAATACAATTTTCAATCAATCAATCCCGCGAGGGGATGACGTTCAGACGTGTTTTTTCTTACAATGGCACTGTAGTAGACTGAGTGACGACAGACAGTTTGATTGACAGTTTGATACTACCAATGGTTGTCACGTTAGGTAGTCAGGTGGAAACGTTCTAACCTGCCCCGCCTCCAGAGTGTGCAGAGTGCAGAGGGGAGGCCACACTCAGGATTCTTCTCACAGCCCCGTTTTAAACTTTTAAGGTGTGGCAGTCAGCTCGAATCTGATTGGCTAGGATCGGTTTTGGACTCTAGATACATGAATCACATGGTTGAGGCTGGAGAAAGAGACCTACCCCCTGCCTCCTCTCCTCTATAGCTGCAGTGAGCACAGTGAGTCTGACAGTGTGTTAGAGGGAGTGAGAAGGAGAAGAGGGAGACATTTAAAAAAAGACAAATTATAACACAGATGCACAGATGAAGAAGAATGTAAACTATATTAAAAAGAAATTATATATATATATATATTTTTTTTTTTTCTTCCATATTTCATATTTGATATTAATTCATATTTTAATAGGGAGGCATGGCTTCCGTTGGCTTCCATAAGGATTCACCACTGCTTCCAGTCTGTTTCATTTAACATATCGCTCTGCGTTTCTTGCACCAACATAACATCAATGCTTTTCACTTTGATCATTTCATATAAAAGAGCTATTTTCTTTATGTCCCTTGCCCCATTCAAATTTAAAGTGGCCACTCTAAAACTACTGCTCATTAGAAATAAAGAGTAAACCACTCATGAGGTAGGGCTGTCCCCTACTAAGGATTTGGATGGTCGACTATGATTGGCCAAAATTTGCCGTTAGTCGACTATTGGTAAAAAAAAAAAAAAAAAGTATAATATAAAAAGAAATGTAAATTTTTTTTAATTATTATTTTGTATCATTCCATTTGGGCTGTGGGGGGTGCTTAATGTCTGAAGGAGTCGACTGAAGGCTTCTTGTCCTCTGCAAAAGCATGCAATTGGTCCACTGATGGATACATCTTGATATTTGTCTAGTCTAGTGTGTTCATTAGATGGGTGAAATCCTCTTTCAGTGCCTCTGTGCCTGTTTTCATAGGCAGTTAGCCTCTGGTATGCGTGCCATTAGCGTTAGCCACGCTTCTAGGCCTCTTTTCTTTTGGAAAGAATGATAAAAGAATTAAAAAAAATATAAATAAAAGAAAAATATTTGATTTTTTATTCGACTAAGAGGTTGGCTAGTCGACTACGGCTCCTTTCGACCGATTAGTCGACTAATCGACTAATAGGGGTCAGCCCTAGAACAATGTAACCAAAACAACAAAACTATACTGATTCCTCCCCATCATCTTCTTTGTTGAGGTCCAGCCTAACCTTCTGTACCAAAAACGACCATTTCCTTTACACTTCATATTATTCCTGGCTGACACAATGAACAGCTCCCTATCTGGAAAGAACTTTCCTATTTTTACACCCTTCCTGTTTTTTTGTTGTCTGTAAAAACATTTTAATTTCAGCCAATCCATAGGAAAGTTTAGCTTTTGCATCTGAAGATGCATCACTCCCCCAATCATCAGACCCATCTCCAGAGCTTCCATCCGAGTCCGACCCTGTACCCTCCTGTGTACTACTGATTACTTTGTTCACATCCGCTTTCTTAGCTTGAGAGCTTGTCAACCTGTCTACTTCTGACTTTCTTTTCTGCCGAATGACCTTCAGCTTGTTCTCCTCCTCCTCCATGTCAACATCTAATACCACTCCTTCCTCCACTCTGACCTCCCCACTTGTGTCCTTTGACTCTGTTTCATCTACAGGTCTACTTTCCTCCTGGTT
>NC_140165.1:62102803-62109137 GCF_963971535.1 Notolepis coatsorum
TGTGTGAGTGTGTGTCTGTGTGTGAGTGTGTGTGTGTGTATCTGACTGTGTGTAAGTGAGTGTGTGTGTCTCTCTGACTGTGGGTGAGTGTGTGTGTATCTGTCTGACTGTGTGTGAGTGTGTAAGTATCTGTCTGACTGTGTGTGTGAGTGTGTGTATCTGTCTGACTGTGTGTGAGTGTGTAAGTATCTGTCTGACTGTGTGTGTGTGTCTGTCTGACTGTGTGTGTGAGTGTGTGTATCTGTCTGACTGTGTGTGTCTGTCTGACTGTGTGTATGTGTGTATCTGTCTGACTGTGTGTGTGAGTGTGTGTGAGTGTGTGTGTGAGTGTGTGTGTATCTGACTGTGTGTGAGTGAGTGAGTGAGTGTGTGTGTGTCTGTCTGTCTGACTCTGTGTGAATGTGTGAGTGTGTGTGTGTGTGTCTGTGTGTCTGTGTGTGAGTGTGTGTGTGTGTGTGTGTGTCTGTGTGTCTGTGTGTGAGTGTGTGTGTGTGTGTGTGTGTGTGTATCTGACTGTGTGTGAGTGAGTGTGTGTGTGTGTATCTGACTGTGTGTGAGTGAGTGTGTGTGTCTGTCTGACTGTGGGTGAGTGAGTGTGTGTGTCTCTCTGACTGTGGGTGAGTGTGTGTGTATCTGTCTGACTGTGTGTGAGTGTGTAAGTATCTGTCTGACTGTGTGTGTGAGTGTGTGTATCTGTCTGACTGTGTGTGAGTGTGTAAGTATCTGTCTGACTGTGTGTGTGAGTGTGTGTATCTGTCTGACTGTGTGTGTGTATGTGTCTGTCTGACTGTGTGTGTGAGTGTGTGTATCTGTCTGACTGTGTGTGTGTCTGTCTGACTGTGTGTGTGTGTGTATCTGTCTGACTGTGTGTGTGAGTGTGTGTGAGTGTGTGTGAGTGTGTGTGTGAGTGTGTGTGTATCTGACTGTGTGTGAGTGAGTGAGTGAGTGAGTGTGTGTGTGTGTGTCTGTCTGTCTGACTGTGTGTGAATGTGTGTGTGTCTGTGTGTGAGTGTGTGTGTGTGTGTGTGTCTGTGTGTCTGTATGTGAGTGTGTGTGTGTGTGTGTATCTGACTGTGTGTGAGTGAGTGAGTGTGTGTGTTTCAAGTTTCAAGTTTCTTTAATAGTTGTCATACAGAAGTACAGAATACTTTTGTACAAAATGCTTCTTACTGTTGCGCTCCAGAGACTGTGCAAGACAAGATAAGTATGAAATAAAAACATAGTAAAATTAGAAGTAAAAAAAAGAGGTCACAGTGTTCAGTTTAGACATATGTACAATGTTCGATGCAGAATAGACGTAGTTACCATACAATATACAATACTGTGCAGTGTACTAATATACAATACTATATAGTGCAAGGCAGAAATGGAGAAATGGGACGAGGTGCAATTTAGGTACAATTCACAGTAGGTGTACGAGTTGTAGTGCAAATCCTTTATCAATAAATATAAAGTGTAAGTGTGTTTGTGTGGTCTAAAGTGTGGAGAGTGGGTGCTGCAGTGTGTTGTTTGTTTGAGTGAGTGTGTGCGTGTGGGTGTGTGTGCTGTGTGCATTTGATGGTTGTTGCATAGTGATTATTGTTCGTTTAGCGATTATTGTTCGTTTAGCAGCCTGATGGCCTGGGGATAGAAGCTTCTTCTGAGTCTTTCTGTGCTCGCCTTAAGACTCCGGTATCGCTTGCCTGACCGCAGCAGTTCAAAGAGGCAGTTGTTCGGGTGGCTCGAGTCCTTAATAATTCTCTTAGCCTTCCCCTTGCACCGCTTGTTGTAAATGTTCTGGAGGGTGGGAAGCCCCCCTCCAATTGTGCGTTCGGCTGAACGTGTCACTCTTTGTAGTCTGCTACGGTCTTGTGCAGTGCTATTCCCAAACCAGGAGGTGATGTTGCCGGTCAGGATGCTCTCTATTGTACATGAGTAGAAGTTCCTAAGGATCTTCTGACTGACTTGGAACTTCCTTAGGCGCCTGAGGAAGTAGAGGCGTTGTCGTGCCTTCTTCACAACACTGTCAATGTGTGTGGTCCATGTCAAGTCCTCGGATATGTGGGCTCCGAGGTACTTGAAACTGTTCACTCTCTCAACCGGTGCCCCGTCGATGCTGAGGGGGCTGTAGTCCTTGACCCCCGACCTCCTGAAGTCCACAATCATCTCTTTTGTTTTGCTGACGTTCAGGGAGAGGCAGTTCTCCTGACACCACTGTGACAGGTTCTCTACCTCTTCCAGGTAGGCCCTTTCGTCGTTGGCAGAGATCAGGCCCACCACTACTGTGTCATCAGCAAATTTGATGATGGTGTTGTTGTTCCGCTGTGCTACGCAGTCATGTGTGTACAGGGAGTAGAGGAGGGGGCTCAGAACACAGCCCTGGGGGGCCCCTATGTTGAGCGTGATGGATGAGGAGGTGCAGTTGCCGGCTCTTACCACCTGGGGTCTGCCCATCAGGAAGTCCAAGACCCACTGGCAGGGCCGCCTCAGGGGGTGTGCGAGCAGTGCGGTCGCACAGGGCCTCGCGGGAAGGGGGGCCTCGCAAAAAAAAAAAAAAAAAAAAAAAAAATTTATTAATATTTTTTATTATTTTTTTTTATTTATTTTTTTTATTTTTTGCGAGGCCCCCCTTCCCGCGAGGCCCTTTTTCATCACAGACCTAAAATCTAGTTTTGCTTATATATTTCACATTAGACACGTTTGTAGAATGTGTCTGACTTGTTCCGGGCTCTGCGGCTCTGCAGATACACTATTGGAGGCAGCTCTGAGGCTTTGCAGCAGAATTGGTTTCAATGAGGGGAGGGGTTACAGGTAAGTAGCGTCTGACTATTCCGCGCGTGCAGCATTGGAGGTTGCCAGCCAAGGTGAAGAGGACATCGTTCGGCAGATGGACTGAAGATGAAAGTTGTTGCATGTTAGACAGTTCAGTCAGGCTAGCCATCCCGGCTAAGACAGGGACAGCTAGTTAGCTTTAGCTACGTTATAATATTGAGTGCTAACGTGTGGTTCAGTCGGGATAGCCATGATGATGTCGGCTAGTAGCTAGCTTAGCTAACGGCTAACTAGCGTTAGCTAACCTATTCAGAGGAGCGAGGCGAGGCGAGTGGATGTCTTTTCAAAAGAAGGAGAAGAGAACTTGTGAGCAGATAAATCTGTTAGGCAGCAATACGCCGAAAGGTGTCCAGTCTGCCGGAAAGTACTTGAAGAAGAAGAAGAAGAAGAAATTACACCGTGGGCCAAGTCTCCTTCCAACTTTACCATTGGCGCCGGCCGCGCCGCATTCATTGATACTGCGTTATGGTGAGTCAACCTATGATTATATACCCGCCGTGGACCTGTCCTGACCTATCTATCTTTCTCTCTCTCTGGAGCCAAACTGGTCGACTAGCTAATATATAGTACTACTAGTAGCTAACTGTGTGTGCCTGGTGAGAGCACCTGGCTGTATGTAGACAGTAGCCGCATAGCTTGTTAGCTGTTAGCTAACGCAGAAGCAAGCTATGCGGCTACTACATACAGCCAGGTACCTGATTGAGCTAACTGTTAGCCAGTTAGCTGTTAGCGTCAGCTGGGAACGTTCGTTTGATGCTATCAGTTAGCCTTGAGAATAGCAGGCCCTGGCACTCTGACTACGACATCATCTTTGACAGAAGATGTAGTCGGGCCTGCACCATGACAAGGCTCTGGCCATAGCTTTGTCCCGACAGCGAGAGGCCTTTCGTCAACGTGGAGACCTGTGTTGCGGCCTTTCGCCCTGCGTTCCTCGTGCAGGTAACGTAAGATTAATGAAAATGTCATGACATTACCCCACTCTTCCTTCCTTCCCCTCCCGAATGTTTTGTTAATAACGATGTTTTTTTCCAGGCAAAACATATGCTACTTCACAACATTTGGAGATACGACATGTGCTGTGTGTGAATGGTCGTTTGTGTATCTTGGGTAGCGTTGGGCCGTTGGCCAAAGCTGTGTGTCACGTGCCTGGTGTCACAGTACCTGGCTAGCCTATTTAGCTGATGTCGGCCATTGGCTCCTTGCTGCTTTGGTTTCTCTGTTGACCCTCTTCTTGTTGGATTTAAGTGTTGATCTTTGTCCTTTTGAATCTCTCATACATGCTATAGTCTCTCTCTAACACACACACACATGACAAACACACATGTTCTCTCTCTCTCTCTCTCTCTTTCTAACACACCACAGTCTGCCTATGGCGGCCTTTCTCGATGGCTAGGCTGTGCTCAAGGATCTTCAGTCACAGTGCTCAGGTATTCTGCCACTGTGTACTCTCTGTTTAGGGCCAAATAGCATTTCAATTTCTTTCCATGTGTCTCTCTCTCTCACTCTCTCTCTGTACACTGTATATTGACTGTAGAACGGGAGCTCTCTCTCGCTCTCTCTTTTGCTATATGTTGACTGTATCATGCCCCGCCTCGGGCAGCGCTATTATTTAAGAATATGTGACTGTATAAAAAAAAAAAAAAATACATATAATTTTTTTTGTTTTTTTTCTTGGGGGGGGGGGGGGGGGGGGGGGCTCGCGTTTTAAATCTCGCACAGGGCCTCGCATTTCTCCCAGGCGGCCCTGCCCACTGGCACAGGTCATAGTTCAAGCCCAGGTCCCTGAGCTTGGCTATGAGTTTGGAGGGGACTATGGTATTGAATGCTGAGCTGTAGTCGATGAACAGCATTCTCACATAGTTCCCCTGCCTCTTGTCCAGGTGTGATGCTGCTGTGTGCAGCACATGGGCTATGGCGTCCTCCGTGGACCTGTTGGGGCGATATGCAATTTGCAGAGGGTCCAGGTTGATGGGGAGGGAGGAACAGATGTAGCCCTTCACTAGCTTCTCAAAGCACTTCATGGCTATGGAGGTGAGGGCTACAGGGCGGTAGTCGTTGAGGCAAGCGGGCGTAGATTTTTTGGGTACAGGGATGATGGTGGACTTCTTCAGACAGGTGGGGATGACAGATGTGTGTATCTGTCAGTATCTGACTGTGTGTGAGTGAGTGTGTGTGTCTGTCTGACTGTGGGTGAGTGTGTGTGTGTGTCTGTCTGACTGTGTGTGAGTGTGTGTGTGTGTGTGTATGTTTGTGTGTGTCTGTCTGTCTGTGTGCATGTGTGATAACTTTAAATTTTTCTATTGTTTAGTGTTTGTAAGGCCCTTTCTGTATGTGTGTGTGTGTGTGTGTGTGTGTGTGTGTGTGTGTGTGTGTGTGTGTGTTTGTCCGTGTGCATGTGCGCGTGTGTGTGTGTGAGTGTGTGTGTGTGTGTGATCACTTTTTATTGTTCTATTGTTTAGTGTTTGTAAGGCCCTTTCTGTATGTGTGTGTGTGTGTGTGTGGCTCTCAGGAGAATGAACAGTGTATTATACCTATTGTATTATATCTACATTGTGCCTCAGTGATCTTATTGACCAAGGCAGTGATAGAAACACCTCTTTTATACATCAACACTGCTAACATCCTGCATCGCAAGACTACAGCTGACTTTACAAATTATCTCTGCTCTCTCTCTCTCTCTCTCTCTCTCTCTCTCTCTCTCTCTCTCTCTCCTCTCTCTCTCTCTCTCTCTCTCTCTCTCTGTCTCTCTCTCTATATATATCTCTCCCATCTTCCTCCCCTCTCTCTCTCTCTCTCTCTTCTCTCTCTCTCTCTCTCTCTCTCTCTCTCTCTCTCTCTCTCTCTCTCTCTCTCTCTCTCTGTCTCTCTCTCTATATATATATCTCCCATCTTCCTTCCTCTCTCTCTCTCTTCTCTCTCTCTCTCTCTCTCTCTCTCTCTCTCTCTCTCTCTCTCTCTCTCTCTCTCTCTCTCTCTCTCTCTCTCTCTCTCTTCTCTATCTCAATATATATATATATATATATATATATATATTATATATATATATGGCTGGTGTGGTAATACAAGGCCCGCTATGTATCAGCCAAGGTACTGGGGCGGAGCAGAGCACATCAGCGCAGATGCAGCGCACCTGTGTCCAGACGCGCCGAGACAGGTGAGTGCAATCACCACACAATCAAGCAGCATAGGAAATGGAGACAGAGAGAGACAGAATAATTGGAGTAACTGAGTCGAAACCTGTACGGAAAGAGAGGACGTGAGTAAGAGAGATAGAGAGAAGAGGAGGAGGAAGAGATTATTGTCTGTGTGACCAATGCTGTGTTTATCTGCTTTTGAAAGGAGGACCCTGCTGTGTGCTTAACCCATGATCGTCTGAGAACCTGCATGTGTACCGCTCTATGTGTACCGATTACCGAACCCCGCTAACGGACCAAGACAATTCTCACGCATTACAGACTGGCTGACGATCTCACTAACCTCTCCTTTTCCCTAAACAGCAATAAAACGGCTGTTAAACTTGCTT
>NC_140165.1:62109337-62164387 GCF_963971535.1 Notolepis coatsorum
CTCTTTGTCTCTCTCTCCCCCTCTCTATCTCTATCTCTCTCGCTCTCCCTCTCTCTCTCTGTTTTCTGTCTCTCTGTCTCGTCTGTCTCTGTCTCTGTCTCTGTCTCTGTCTCTGTCTCTCTCTCTCTCTCTCTCTCTCTCTCTCTCTCTCTCTCTCTCTCTCTCTCTCTCTCTCTCTCTCTCTCTCTCTCTCTCTCTCTATTTCTCTCAGAGGGACTAAAAGCTCTTGACCTCCTCTCTCTGTCTCACCTTGAGAGGTATGAGAGGTAGAGAATAGTCTGCAGAGCAGCGAGGGAGAGAGTGATGATGAAGATGATGAAGATAAAATGTTCAGTGGTAACAGTGATTAGACCAAAAGATACAATATGATTATGATGAAGACGATGATGACAAATTGATGATGATGAAGATGAAGACATGGCCATTTTCAGCTGTGATTTCTTTAGTCTCGCTCTCCTTCTCTCTCTCTGTCTCTCTCTCTCTCTCTCTCTCTCTCTCTCTCTCTCTCTCTCTCTCTCTCTGCTCTGTCTGTCTGTCTGTCTGTCTGTCTGTCTGTGTCTGTCTGTCTGTCTGTCTGTCTGTCTGTCTGTCTGTCTGTCTGTCTGTCTGTCTGTCTGTCTGTCTGTCTCTCTCTCTCTCTCTCTCTCTCTCTCTCTCTCTCTCTCTCTGTCTCTCTGTCTCTCTTTCTCTCTATCTGTCTCTCTCTCTGTCTCTCTCTCAATTCAATTCAATTCAATGCAAAGGGCTTTATTGACATGGAAAACATACGTTAACATTGTGAAAGCCAAACAAAACAAAGCAAAACAATCAAACAGAGAAATCAGAAGAAATCAGTACAGTACAGAAGGAATTATTTGTGTGATTGACGGTCTTTATGGTAAGTAAGTAAGTAAGTATTTATAAAGCACCTTTCATACATGTCATGTAGCTCAAAGTGCTGTACACAAATATAGGCATATATAACGATAAAAGCAATAAAGTCACAGTGATCATTTAAGATCAATGTTTAAAAAAAAAAAAAAAAAAAAAAAAAAAAAAAAAAAAAAAATAATAATAATAATAATAATAATAATAATAATAATAATAATAATAATAATAATAATAATAATAATAATAATAATAATAATAATAATAATAATAATAATAATAATAGGTTGTATTCTGTTGGATGTCCTTTTCTTGTCACAGCAGCTCACAAATCTTGCTACTGTGTTTACACGTTGTTGTATTTCACCCAGTGTTTTGTGTTATTTGCCATGTTTTCAAAGTCTCTTTGGGTGTTTGCAATTTTTGGGAGGTATATGTCTCTGATGTCTTGGTATAGTGGACAGGTTGTTAAGAAGTGTAGCTAGGTTTCCACCTCATTTTGTGTGCAGTGGGTGCATAGTCTGTCTTCTCTTGGGAATATTAAAGGCAACCAACTTGTGTTCAGCTTTTCTCTGATTGGCCACAACCCCACGCCGCTAGCCCGCCCCCTTTTGCCGCAAGTGCGGCAGGAACCTTCAAGTTCCCTGGTGAAAAATAAATCTGGTAGTTTGTTTATGACGTTAATTAATAATAAACACTGTTAGGACTCTTAATAATAAACACTGTTAGGACTATCTGACTCTTAATAATAAACACTGTTAGGACTATCTGACTCTTACTAATAAACACTGTTAGGACTATAAACACTGTTAGGACTATCTGACTCTTAATAATAAACACTGTTACAGTGTTAGGACTATCTCGATTCACGCGTCACTACTGTAACTAGAAACTCTGGGTGTCACTGTACATCAGTGTGGAACTGTACGCTGTAACGTTATGCGTTATTTCGCGTTTTTAACGTCATAAACCAACGCACTACCAGAGTCACTCGTCACTGTACATCAGTGGAGGCTGCTTGCTGAAGCGCCAGCGGGGCGATGCAGTGGTTTGTCCCCGGCTTCCGTGCGCCACCGCCGGCTTGACTCGGTCCAGCTCCAGCAGCAGCGGCCGTGCTCCGTTGTAGAATGACAGAGCTCTCATATTTTGCGAATGCATAAACTATATCTTAAATTATGGCTATGTGTCTAATATGGCTTATCAATGACTTCGCGACAGCCATATTAGACACATAGCCATAATTTAAGATATAGTTTATGCATTCGCAAATATGAGAGCTCTGTCATTGAAGTGGGTGGTGGCAGTGTAACAGCGTTCACCCTGATGTAAAGTAGCGATTTTTATTGTTTTGTCATGACAAACCAATTACATAAGCTGGCTCTCATATTTGCGAATACAACAGCGTTCACCCTGATGTAAACAAAACAAGTCATTGGGAAGCGGTGCAACCCTCTGCCGCGCGGCAGCGCGGTCACGCAACTCTCTGCCGCGCGGCTGAACGAAAGGCTGAACACAAGTTGGTTGCCTTTAATATTCACGCAGCCAGGTCTGCCTATGGTGGCCTTTCTCGATGGCTAGGCTGTGCTCGCTGAGTCTGTACCTAGTCAAGGATCTCCTTAGTTTTGGATCAGTCACAGTGCTCAGGTATTCTGCCACTGTGTACTCTCTGTTTAGGGCCAAATATCATTCCAATTGGCTCTGGTTTTGGATTGATTCTTTCCAATGTGTCAGATAGTTTTCCTTTAGTTTTCTTATCATTTGGTTTAGTCCAGTGTGGTTTCTGTCTGGTGGCTCTGCTTGTGTTTGTGAGCAGAGTCCCAGAACCAACTGGCTGTGTATGGGTCACTTTATTTTAGCAGATTATAGAATTGAATACTCTTTTTTGGATTTTGATAATTAGTGGGTATCTTCCTAGTTCTGCTCTGCATGCATTATTTTGTGTTTTCTGTTGGGTGCAGAGAATGGATTTGCTCAATTCTGCATGCAGAGTCCCAATTTGGTGTTTTGTGAAATCTTGGTTTGCAAGTGGGCCCCAGACCTCGCAACCATACAGGGAAATGGGTTCTATGACGGAGTCTAATATTTTGAGCCAGATTTTAATTGGAATGTCTAGCTTGATGTTTCTTTTGATAGCATAAAAAGCCCTTCTTGCTTTGTCTCTCAGGTCGTTCACAGTTTGGTTGAAGTTTCCTGTGGCGCTGATGTTTAGGCCGAGATAGGTGTAGTTTTTTGTGTGTTCTAGGGCAATTGTGTCTAGGAGGAAAATGTGTTTGTGTTGTTGTAGGCTGGGTATTTTTTGGAATATCATACATTTTGTTTTGATTAGATTTACTGTCACTGCCCAGGTCTGGGATAATTTGTGTAGAAGATCAAGGTGCTGCTGTAGCCATTCTTTTGTTGGAGACAGCAGCACCAGATAGTCTGCAAACAGTAGGCATTTGACTTCTGTGTTTGCTAGGGGGATGCCAGGTGCTGCAGCTTGTTCCAATGTCTTTGCCAGTTCAGTGATGTATATGTTGAAGAGGGTTGGACTCAAACTGCACCCCTGTCTAACCCCATGGCTTTGAGGAAAGAAGTCTGTGTGTTTTCCCTCAATCCTCACAGCATTTGTTGTTGGTGTACATTGACTTCATGAGGTCGTAGGTTTTCCCTCCAATGCCACTTTCTAATAGCTTGTACAGCAGACCCTTGTGCCAAATTCAGTTGAATGCTTTTTGGAAGTCAACGAAACTGTGAGGGTCCGCCTGTCCCTGGACCTCTCCTCTCCTCAACAGCCCCCACCCTTGCAAAGACTTTCCTCTCCTCCTCACCAGCCCCCACCTTTGGACAAGCTTTTACTGTTGGCTTTTGTATTGTCTCCCTTGTGTTTTAACCTTGTGTTATCTCTAGTCTTGTTCCCTTTGTAATTGTTTTATTTGTCCCTTGTATGGTGTTTACTCTGTCTAGTGTTCATTCTTTTCTTTGTGTGGTTAGTTTGTTTGTTTCCCTGTTATTTCCCCAGAGTGTTCTTGTGTTCTCCCCATGTGTGCCTCGTTTGTAATTAGCGTCCCATGTCTTAATTAGTCTCCCTATATCTGGTGTGTGTTCCCTACCCTCCAGTGTCGGTACATTTTTGGAGTTCATGTTTCGGTTCCTTGTTGATGCTTGCGTTTGTTACTGTTGTGTTTCATGTCCACTGTTCCTGATTCTGTCATGCTCCAGTTTAATAGTAAGTGTATTCTAGTGTTCCATGTTTTGTTGCTGCTCATCTTTGTTTTCACGTCACAGTTCGTTTTTTGGTTAGTGTTTATTTTGTAGTTAGTTTTGCAATAATTCTCCTGCCAGCCTTGCTGGGTTTTTGTGCTCGCTCTTGGAGTATCCTTTGTTTGTTGCTACTGCCTATTTTTGAATTAAAGACCTTTTTGTTACAATTCACCCCTGGCTCCACGTCTCGTCTGCCTATCTGCCTGTTCTCCCCTCGTTCTGTTCTGCAATTGGGTCCTCAGACAACACTATCCCTAACAGAATGAACCGACCATGTTTGGACCCAGCGAACGGAACGAGGGAGGCCCTGAGCACCCTGGCTACCCTAGCCATGAGTGATGTCCGATCCTTCTCATTGATGGAGAAGGGGGCTGCCCAGCAGCTAATCCACTCAGTCATGGATTAGAACCCTGAGCCGGCCCCACAGCTGGACATTTACCTAAGGACCTGGTTGGAGTGCCTCCAGCCAGGCCTCTACTGCCAGTCCAGTCTCCAGCCAAGCCTCTACTGCTGGTAAGGTCTCCACCACCAGCATGGCCTCTACTGCTAGCGTAGTTCAGGCAGCTAGCACTAGCCCGATAGCTAACACTGCCCCTGTAGCAGTTAGCTTAGGCCCCGCAGCTCTCACTGCTCAGGCAGCTAGCAGTAGCCCGATAGCTAACACTGCCCCTGTAGCAGTTAGCTTAGGCCCCGCAGCTCTCACTGCTCACGCAGCTAGCACTAGCCCGATAGCTAACACTGCCCCTGTAGCAGTTAGCTTAGGCCCTGCAGCTCTCACTGCTCAGGCAGCTAGCACTAGCCCGATAGCTAACACTGCCCCTGTAGCAGTTAGCTTAGGCCCCGAAGCTCTCACTGCTCAGGCAGCTAGCACGAGCCCGATAGCTAACCCTGCCCCTGTGTCTAGCCTAGCTCTTGTAGCTTTGACAGCTACCCCGTTAGTCCCTACTGCTACCAAGTCACGGAGAGCTAGAAAGTCTAGGAACGCTAGCACTAGCCCGATAGCTGCCCCTGCCCCTGTGGTTAGCCTAGCCCTTGTAGCTTCAACAGCTACCCCGTTAGCACCTACTGCCAGCATGGCCCCAGTTGTTAGCATAGCTACTGCTAGCACCACAGCCCTGTCTGCTAGCTTAGCCCCTGCTGCTAACCAGGCCTCAACAGCTAGTACAGCCCCGTCTGATAGCTTAGCCTCTGCAGCTAACCAGGCTTCAACAGCTAGTACAGCCCCGTCTGATAGCTTAGCCTCTGCAGCTAACCAGGCCTCAACAGCTAGTATAGCCCTGTCTGATAGCTTAGCCTCTGCAGCTATCCAGGCCTCAACAGCTAGGACTGCCCCGTCAGCTAGCTCGTTCCCTATGGCCCCAGTTTCTCTGGTCTCGGTTCCTTGGTCTGGCCCTCCAGCCAGCGTTAACTATCCTGCTAGAACTGCCCCTTCAGTTATCAGGATGGTTTATTTCCGTGTTACTCCGACTAACACCTCAGTCTCGTCTGCTAGAGCCCCTGCTGCTAGCACCTCAGTCTCGTCTGCTAGAGCCCCTGCTGCTAGCCTCTTAGTCTTGTCTACTAGAGCCCCTGCTGCTAGCACCTCAGTCTCGTCTGCTAGAGCCCCTGCTGCTAGCACCTCAGTCTCGTCCGCTAGAGCCCCTGCTGCTAGCCTCTTAGTCCTGTCCGCTAGAGCCCTTGCTAATAGCGTTTGAGTCTCGTCTGCTAGAGCCTCTGCTGCTAGCCTCTTAGTCCTGTCTGCTAGAGCCCCTGCTACTAGCGCCTCAGTCTCGTCGGCTAGAGCCCCTGCTGCTAGCACTAGCCAGGTAGCTAACCCAGTCTCTACTGCCAGTTTAGCCCCTGCTAGAGCGGCTCTTGCTGCCCCTGTTCCTCCTCCAGCTCCCGGGGAGGTCCTGACGTCTGGTCCCGGCTTGTCATCTGGTCCCGGCACTTCATCTGGTCCCGGCTCTTCATCTGGTCCCGGCTCCTCGTCTGGTCCCGGCTTCTCATCTGGTCCCGGCTCCTCGTCTGGTCCCGGCTCCTCGTCTGGTCCCGGCTCGTCGTCTGGTCCCGGCTCCTCATCTGGTCCCGGCTCTTCATCTGGTCCCGGCTCCTCGTCTGCTCTCGGCTCCTCGTCTGCTCTCGGCTCCTCGTCTGGTCCCGGCGCCTCGTCTGGTCCCGACTCCTCTTCTGGTCCAGTCCGACGCCGTGGTCTACGCCGTGGTATACGCCAAATCCCCACTCCAAATAGGGTCATAACTAGGCTTGTTATGCCTGAGTCCTGGGCTTATCTGAAAATGTTCCTGTAGTATGACCGGAGCCCTCGGGTTTGAACTTCAATGTCTGCCCCTGGAAGCGCGTCCTGCATGGTTATAGTCATTATTCCAGCGTAGCCCTTATTTTTTAAGGGGGTAGGGGGCGCCTACTAGCACTGTGCCGTCCTTAAAGAGGTTGTGAGGTTGTCTGGCTGTTTCCAGTACTCGTCTAGATTTATAGTTAGGCAGGCCATGCTCACACCTAGAGCTTCCCTGCCCTTAGTCACAGATTGACTTACAATAACCTAGGATCGGTTATTGTCAGTGATGCCACAGATTACTTGTAAAAGTAATCCGATTACTGATTACTGATTACTCCTTTAAAAAGTAATCCAAGTTACTTTACTGATTACTTGATTATCAGAGTAACTTAGTTACTTTGAAAGTAACTAGGTTACGAAGTCGTCGTCGTTCCCCCAACAGTTTTTTTTAAACGCTTTATTGAAAGTGCATAAATAGTTTTTAACTTGTTTCTCTGCACATAACGTAAATTGTTAAACTAGTGCTTCAGCTTCTGTACCATCAAGTATGGTAAAGCAACAGTCTATGATGCTCACAGCATTAGAGCAGCCAGCCAGTGGTTGTACAACACCAGTGTATCTATTCACATCTAACAAATGCAGGCTGAACTATTCAATTATATCAACTGTAACTATTAAATTGTTTTTATAAATGTCTCTCTATAAACATACAATCAGTCTCTCTTTAACATGTAAATGAACTGTAAATCTGGCAAATAAGAGCTTTTGCTCTGCCACCATCAAATATACATTAATCAATAGGGAAAGAAACAATCTTTCTCTGGTCTGCATCCCCCTTAACAATTGTGTGTATTGAGCTGTACTGTATTGTACCCATTCTGCAATCTGTTAATAAAGTTTTCAATCAATCAATCAATCAATCAATCAATCTCTCTTTTGCTGTTTGGCTGGCCTCCGAGTCCTCCTGTACCTATTCGAAGCGTCGCCTAGTGTTGTGATTCCAGATGCTTTCAATGCAATTGGATGTGCTGTTTTTAGCGGTAGACAGTATTTTGACTGAGGCTACGTTTAAACGAGCGTTTTGGAGTGGAAGTCTGAACAGAAACCGCAAAACATCTTCTTGCAGTTTCACTTCGTTTACACAAGCGTTTTACTTTTGGGGTGGAATTCTCAGACGAACATAACAATGGAGCCCTGCTGTCACACGATTGGCGCATATGTCACATGACGTGCTGTGAAGACCCGCCCTACTCTGCCTCTGATTCGCAGACTGTGGATGGGGAATGTGATTGGGCCAAAGCAGAGTCACTCACAGACAGAGAGTCCAGTCACGCCGCGGGGACACATTCTTGTGTAACCCTTTCACTGCCACACCACGTCACTCCATAATAATAATAAGAAAAACAGCTCAAAATGTATTTTTGACTGTCGAAAACGAAATAAAATACTGCATTCCGCCTGCATTATGAATTTATGATGAGATAGTAACGAAATAGTAATGCACAGCCACTTGGACAAGTAACTGCAATCAGATTACTGGCTTTTAAAGATTAACGCGTTAGATTACTATTTTCGGGGAAAAGTAATCAGATTACAATAACGCGTTACTTAGTAACGCGTTACCGGCATCACTGGTTATTGTTAAGTTACGTTTGGTTACGTTTGCCATAGCAGGTTGGTGACTTGAACGAGGCATAGTATGCATTTGTACTGGTCACTCCCAGTTCTCAGGAACAACCCTGATTTTGTTCCCCCCCAGTACTTATCTGGGTTTATGGTCCTTTTCAGACAGGCCATGCCCTCCCCCTCTCACCCTCTCCTCTTTGGTTATACTAAAAGACAAAAGGCGATAT
This sequence comes from Notolepis coatsorum, assembly GCF_963971535.1. Lineage (NCBI taxonomy): Eukaryota > Metazoa > Chordata > Actinopteri > Aulopiformes > Paralepididae > Notolepis > Notolepis coatsorum. The sequence goes on from NC_140165.1 coordinate 62,117,576, forward strand.
GGTTAGCGCCTGTGGTTTTTATGAAAAGGGGACTACTTTGTACTTTGTACTCTATGTACTTTGTACTTTGTATTCTCTACTTCATCCATCACAGTACTTTGTACTGTTTTGTTATGGCTTTGGGTTTTTTCTCCCTTTTGCCTTTCTCTCCTCCATTGCGTAGGCCTCGGTTGGCCGGGTTGACCACGAACGTGTGGTTCCCTTTTGGTACAACATTTTGTAACCATATGGAGCAAACCCACAGGTGCTGTATGTGCGTTGGGTTACCCGGTTGAGTTCTTGGTTTAATAACACAAGAGATTTCATTTAGTCTCAGCACACCAGGTGGCATGGTTTGCTCCCCTAGCGGGGAGTTTGGTGTAGGTATCTGGGGCAATCTGTCCCTGAAGTCCCAAACTGTCGGGCCAGAAAGCGGGAGCCGTAGCTGTCGTGTCCCTTCTGGTCCCTACTACCGCATGCTGTAGAGAGGACAGCTCTGGGTATAGTGATTCACTAGGTTCTGTGAATTCCTCACTTCCCGTGAACGTTGCAGGAGTCTCAGGGTGTTCCCCCATGTCTCCTGAGTAGTCTGACCCACTTCTAGGTGAAAAGGCTCCCAATCCGTCAGCTGAGGGTAAACCCTCGTTCTCGGTGATGTGGGAATGACTGTGGGCCATTCTTAGGCTGCTAGTCTTGAGTAAACGCGCTCTCTACTCCACAATCCATTTCTTTCCTTATGTCCACCGGTCTTATATACTTGATATAGACTTATGGCTTAGGATTTGTCAGGTCTAAGCTGGACATGAGCATTTCCCTCCCCTCTGCGCTAGATTTCTCCTCTTTGCACAGTAGGTTTGGGCCTCACAGGGATAACAGGGGTCCAGAGTTAGGTGGTCCTACCACTCCTGATATCCCATGTTTCTCTCCTCTAAGTATGTGCAGGTGAAATGACAGGTTTGACATTTCCCGGAATCTTCTCTCCTGTGCCCAGGAGGGTGTTTGTCCCATTACCTAATTCCACTTCTATGGATCCCACCTTGACCCTTTCTTAGGGTCTCCCATCACGGGGTTGTCCTTCCCAGGGGCGACATCCACAGAGATGCCCCTGATAGGGTGTGGCATATTCTCCACATCCAGTGTGACAGAGAGCACCACCCATTGGTACTCCTCCTCATGCACTGGTCTCTCAACTTCCCCTGGTGATTTTCCTCCAGTATGAATGCACTGGTGACTCTTTAAGTGGCTAGAGTTACTGAAGCTTGTTCCACATTCGTCACAGCAGTGAGGTTTCTCTCCTGTATGAATGTGCTGGTGACTCTTTAAGCTGCCAGACACACTGAAGCTCTTCTCACATTGGTCACAGTGGCAGGGCTTTTCTCCTGTATGAATGCGCTGGTGACTCTTTAAGCTGCTTTTGAAAGCTATACCTCCACGGCCCGCGGCCCCTTTGCGCTCTGGGGCATCCCCATCTTGCAAGTAGCCTCTGCCTTTCGTCAGGTATATCCCTGAACTCAGTTTTACCACTGCATGGTATTTGCATCTGGCAAGATCATAGCCAAGCCATGAGCATTTGCATTTAGAAGCCTTTTTTGGGGTCATAGGAGGGTACACTGCCAATATTAAATGGGGTCCACACCCGATATACCATGTCTAGCAAACAATGCCTTCTCTCTGCCCAAAGGTGTAGGTGTCGTCGCATGGGGTTTAGGATCTGTAGGGACCTGCTGGGCACTCTGCCATAGCAGGTTTGTCACTGGGATGAGACACAACGTGCACTTGTCCAGGTGGTGTCCCCATTCCTCCCATCTGATCATACTCCCCCCTGGTCCTCCCACAGGTTCCGTTTCAGGAGTGTCAGGTTGTCGTATTGGTGATCTGTTATCCGACAGATACCCCTTCTTTGCGGCCTTAACCGCTCCATCAGCAAGCCCATAAAAGCGCTGCCGCCTTTTAATTTGCCACTGTTCTCCTCTGAGGGGGACAATCCTAATGCCATACAGATCAATATCTTTTGCCTGGCGCATTCTAAAGCGAAAGGTAGGGAATTCCTGGGTTCAGGAATACCCCCCACCACGCCCAGGTGCACCATCTCAGTCTCTGAAACCTGAGGACTATAACCTGAGGTTATAATAGAGGTCTCAGCCATTGTATCAGTTTTCACCTGGTTTTCCGGGGTCGCAAGTAAACACTCTACTTAAATTGCATCTTATCACCCCTCTTCAGTTCCTAATAGATTTTTTACCAGTTACTCTTAGGCTGCCTGCTGCACTTACAGGCCTCTATGTCACACGTGTTCCAGATGCTCCAGCACTGCGGGGAGTCATGGTGAAAGAGGTTTACTTGCTGATAAGAGCACGTTCAAGTAAGGTTTAAACTCACTTCTGTAATATGTTCATTCCAGAGTTCTCCATTGGCAGTATTCTAGTTTATGTCAGTTGGCTGTTATCTTATACCTTGACTTCAGCCCAACCCAAAGGGAGGCCATGTTAAGAACTACAGGGGTCTCTTATCTATCTCAACACTTCTTTGAGATAAAACCCTGTGACCGCTCGATATCCCTCAATGAGGCGCTACCCTCACTAAGTTCTCGAGTCAATTCTCAATCCTAATCACACCATGTATTAAGCCCCAGAACCTCTGATTAGTTCAACAACTCCACGAACCATTAGCCTTGGTACTCCCCACGACAGCGTCCTGTTGTGGTGAATCTCAAGGCCGCGGATAATTTCATGAACTTGCCGACACATAGTCTCTGACGCTTGCTTGTAATCCCTTCCAGGAGATTTGCTTAATTCTTCATGGAAGCTGCCAAGCTGTTTTATTTAATTCTCATTTCATAGTCAATGGTTAGTTTTATCCATTTCATATGAAATATAAACTTAGAAGAGTTGTTAACCTCTTTATTGTTTGTAATAAACAGAATGTCTGCTTGGGAAAACTCCTTTCATTGAATAGTCATATTCACAGCAATACTATTTAATAGTTAGTACTATTAATAATAGTATAATATTAGTGTATAATATTAATAATAATTTCCATAAGACCAGGTCGATAACACGCTCAATACAAGGGTATCCACATCAGAGCCCTACTTTTGACTCCAACCCGGGTACAGACGTAAGAATACTGAATAGTCATTGGGTATAACTTTAGCTAGAAGCAGTACTAGCAATTGATTGAATCTGTAATCAGGCTACCAGGACATATTTAATTCCATCCCGCTTACCTCAGATGAAAGCAAGGCGTGGCCAGCGTTTTGAAAGATCATGATGGAGCTCGTAAAAGAACGCCGTCCAAGAGTTGAATAAAGTTTTTAACAAAGTTTGGTTTAATTAGAAAAAGTACTTACAATAATACTGTCTTGGAAAGATCCAATCCAGGAAAATAATAAAGCATGAATATAAAAACTCATCAAAGTCAAAATCAACATCTTTCGCCTGAAGAACAATAAAACCTCTATAGTTTAAGAATCATCAAAAAAAGTGAGCGGAGAGCCAAGCACAGCTCTTCAAATCTAAACAGACAAGATAGTGCTCGCCATCATAGGGAAAAGCTCGCATTTAAAACATCCATATTCAAGTCCCGTACACCGCTCGACATTGAAATGAAGATAAAAAAAAGTCACGAAAAAAGAAAAAGAAAAAACCTTTTCATGCGCTCTTTATACACAGGTCCATAGCGTCACATTGCAAGCAAAAGATAAACACTCCTTCTTTAAAAATGTGACTTGCCATTGGCTTATCGCTACTCCAATGGTTAGTAACTTGAAAAGTTAAAGTAATCAGTTTAACTGAAACGGATTACTGTACTTCGGAAATCCCCTAGGATCCCTCTCATCAATGTCATGTGCTTTCGCACTGGTCCTCGGCCTTATCAGCATGCTAGTGAGGGAGACTGGTCTAGGAGGGATAGCCTGTAAGCTATAGATATATACAGATATATACAGATATATATATACAGGTACTATACAGGCATATACAATAAACATATACTTAATCATGGTTAAGCTTAATCATCACCCGTTCTGTTTTAAACACACGTACAGCATCGTGCAGCGACCATCGGTAGTGTGATTGTAAAGGGTTAAGCCTCTGTTGCACCAATCAGCGAGCTGCATTTTAGGATTCTTGGATGCGACCGGAGGTCGAACTGTTTGTAAAGTGAGACAGCAACAACTCTTCTCCCGAGATAAGGTCATAGCGACCAATCAGCACACAGCAGTGTATAGGGTCCTGGGGATGCCGACCGGAGCAGTGATAGCAGGCTACAAGGTCATACACAGGAGAGGGAAAGATAATACTGATGCAAGCCTTCCTGCTTGGCAGTATGTATATAGTATGTAAGTATACTAAGTATTGATTATACTTTCTAGTTTATTTAACATGTGCAATCAACATATACTGATCATTTTAGTTATACGTTTATACACACAGTGAAAGAACGTAGTGTAGGCACAGAGCGTAACTGTCCTTGGAAGAGCTCCTCATTCTGCCCGGAAGCCCTGTCCGGGGGAGAGAATCCTGGAGCACACAGCAGTAACAGAGAACGGAACAATTGCACTGCTGTGATATACAAGATAATACATGTTCTTTAATCATATCATCAACGGTGAAAGAAAGTAGGCACAGAGGTCACTGTCCTAATAACGTCTGTGAGGGGGAAGGGGATGGCAAATGCTGGGTCATGCTGGCTGTGACTCTCAACAGAACCCTATTGTCTTTCTGGAGTACTTCACCTGGTGGTTGGTATTTGCACTTATTGATGGTCACCTCTGGTTCGCTGTCACTACACTGATTGACTGTCACCACTGGTTGCTGTTACTGGCTGTCACTATGCCGTCACTAATTGATGCCTGTGGAATGTCAGGAATGTGGCTTTATATTGACCTGTTGTTTCCTTTCTCCTTGTCGGATCTTCAGACAGTCCTGCGTGCAGACGGAGTCAGAACGAGTGCTGACCTTCTCATTGCTGTTATTTATATTTTGTATTTTGGTCTTAAGGTCTGTTTTCTCAGTTGAAGCCCGGCATCTTTCTTATTGCTCCTGCAGATCTACTATTAAAAGACACACTACTGAAGAAGAGCAAACCACATCTCCGTCTCATTCTTTCCTCTACTATTGGAACTCAAATGTCCTACCTGCACCGTAACTGTGAGGTTTTGTCCGCTGCTCACCTACTCTCTCTTTTCCTTTAAGCCTACTGTTAAGGAATTCCCTTCTCACTCACCTCACTAGCCCCCACCCTCGCGTTCGTTACTCTCGTTTGCTCTCAGCGGCCACACCTTGGACTACCTGTCATTGTGTGTTTGATTGGTCTTGTGCCGAACACACACTTTAGTTTCAAGTATCAATTACCTTCACGCACCTGTGGTGCATTCTAATTAGTTCCCCTGTGGGCTTTAAGTACCTGGCTCTTCCCCTCTGTTCCTCGTTGGGTCGTGCCGTAACATGCCGTTTCATTCGGTATCATATTCTCTATCACCAGGACTCCTTCGGGAGGTCCTCTGTCTGTTTATGCTGTTTTCATCTCCGGCGTGACATGCGCTCCAGCCTTCGCCTCCTGTCGCCGTTGCCTGAGGTAGACACTGGACTGCGCTCTCTAGACTTCCACGGGAGGCTTCCCAGTGTTCCACTTCAGACCCCCGCGCAGCAGACGTCCTGACGCTCATCCAGACCTCCGAGCCTGGCGCGCTCTTCCGCGCAGACGCACTCCAGATGCGTCCTCCGTACCGGCGCGCACTCCAACCAGGCGCGCATCCAGACCTCCATGCAGCAGATGCGCTCTTCACTCCAGGCGCGCATCCAGATCTTCACCATCCAGACCTCCGAGCCTGGCACGCTCTTCCGCGCAGACGCACTCCAGATGCGTCCTCTGTACCGGCGCGCACTCCAAGCAGTCGCGCACCACTCAGACCTCCGCGCCTGATGCGCCCTTCGTACCGGCGCGTACTCCAAGCAGTCGCGCACCACTCTGACCTCCGCTTGGACAACCGGTTCCCCGGTGGCGACGCTCTCGCCCCGTTCTGTTCCAACGCTCTTTACGCACAACGCCTGGGTGAGTTTTTTTATGACTGTCTTTGATCCAATTCCGTTTTTCGTGTGTTTTAAAACACTGACGATTTCCAGCTTTTATCAGACAGTCACTCACCCAGCGTTTTAGCCATTTTTGGATTGTTTTCATTGGGATAATATTTTGGCCTTTACATCGCCTCACTGTGTGTTTTCACACCGAAGATATTTTATTCACTTGGATTGTGTTTGGGACGTTTACTCACAGTGTGTATATTACACCGAAGATTCTGTCACCTTGATAACTCTGTTTTTGGGACTAGTCACCTCTACTGCACCTGCTCTGTTTTCCCCATTGTACTCTGAGCTAACCCACTCCTCTCTCCCTCTCGGCCCCGTTTACCCACCTCGGATGCAGAGCGGCTCTGATGTTCCCACCTGCTTCCCCAGACTACCATCCCGGGAGAAGCTGCAGTGCAGCAACCTCATTATTGCTTTTTCCAAGGCCTGACCCTGTTTACTCTGTCCCAGTATGCAGCTCCAGCCCTCGCCCTGTTCCAAGGCCTTACCCTGTTTTTCCCTAGTCCTCCTAGTCCTCCCTATCTAGTCCTCCCAGTCCTCCCTGTCCCCAGCCCGCCTCCGCGGGCCCCTGTCCCTGTCTCCCCTCTCTAGTCCTCCTAGTCCTCCCTGTCCAGTTCCTCCTAGTTCCTCCCTGTTCCTGCCTTGTCCCTTGCCCCGGCCCTGTTTTCCTTTAGCCTTCCCTTTGCCTTCCCCTTAGCCAGCTCGCCTCTTAAAGGCACTGGGCCTTTCCCTTTTCTTGTTTATCCAGTAGTGGTGTTCTCCCTTAAAGGGACAGTGCCTTTTTTTCTGATTGTTTTCAATAAATGCCCGTTCTTGGCTTACTCTCATACCTGTCTTGTGTTGTGCGATTGGGGTCGGTTACAAACCATAACAGTACGACCCGACCCATCGACGACCCCAGCCAGCACAGACGGTGTGGTTGAGTTTGCCTTTTTTTTGTTTCTCCCCTGTTAGCCCTGTTAGCTCCCCTGTTAGCTTGTTAGTTCTCCCCGGTTAGCTCCCCTGTTAGCCCTGTTGGCTTCCCTGTTAGCCCTGTTTGACTCCCCTGCAGCTTGTTAGGCCTCTACTACCAGCATGGCCCCTGTCTGCTAGCTTAGCCCCGGCTGTTAGCACAGCCTCTATGTTAATGCAGTCCTTGCAGCTGGCATAGGCCCTGTAGCTAGCCATGCCCAGGCAGCTAACCCGGTCCCTCTGCATGGCCTCCACTTTTTGTGTAGCCTTCCCACTGCTAGGACTGCCCTTTCAGCTAGCAAGGTCAGTTTTTCCCACTGCTAGGACTGCCCCTTCAGCTAGCAGAGTCAGTTTTTTCCCACTGCTAGGACTGCCCTTTCAGCTAGCAATGTCAGTTTTCTCCCACTGATAGGACTGCCCTTGCAGCTAGCAAGGTCAGTTCTCCCACTGCTAGGACTGCCCCTTCAGCTAGCATGGTCAGTTTTTCCCACTGCTGGGACTGCCCTTTCAGCTAGCAGGGTCAGTTGTTCTCCCACTGCTAGGACTGCCCTTTCAGCTAGCAGTGTCAGTTTTTCTCCCACTGCTAGGACTGCCCCTTCAGCTAGCAAGGTCAGTTCCCCACAGCTAGGACTGTCCTTCCAGCTAACTTGTTCTCTCATGCTGGTCCAGCCCTGTCTGCCAGCCTAGCTCCGGCAGCTAGCGCAGCCTCTATGTTAATGTAGCAGTACAGCTAGCATAGGCCCTGTAGCTATCAGTGCCCTGGCAGCTACCCTTTCCCTCTGCTAGCCTAGCTCCGGCAGCTAGCGCAGCCTCTATGTTGATGTAGCAGTACAGCTAGCATAGGCCCTGTAGCTATCAGTGCCCTGGCAGCTACCCTTTCCCTCTGCTAGCCTGGCTCCGGCAGCTAGCGCAGCCTCTATGTTGATGTAGCAGTACAGCTAGCATAGGCCCTGTAGCTATCAGTGCCCTGGCAGCTACCCTTTCCCTCTGCTAGCCCTTTTCCCGGTGCTCCTCTTAGTTACCGCTCAGCTCCTCTAGTTGCCCCTCAGCTCCTCTGGTTACCCCTCAGCTACCCTACTTACCCCTCAGCTACCATGGTTACCCCTCAGCTCCTCTGGTTACCCCTCAGCTACCATGGTTACCCCTCTGCTCCTCTAGTTACCCCTCGGCTACCCTGTTCTTTTGCTAGCCCCACTTTTGTTGTGGCTTCCCCTGCTGGCTTGGCCCAGTACCTTTTGTTTTTTGCCTTGTTTTGTCCCCTGCCACTCTGTCTGTATTTTTGGGTCGCCGGGTGGCTCCCGTTGAGGGGGGGGTACTGTGAGGTTTTGTCCGCTGCTCACCTACTCTCTCTTTTCCTTTAAGCCTACTGTTAAGGAATTCCCTTCTCACTCACCTCACTAGCCCCCACCCTCGCGTTCGTTACTCTCGTTTGCTCTCAGCGGCCACACCTTGGACTACCTGTCATTGTGTGTTTGATTGGTCTTGTGCCGAACACACACTTTAGTTTCAAGTATCAATTACCTTCACGCACCTGTGGTGCATTCTAATTAGTTCCCCTGTGGGCTTTAAGTACCTGGCTCTTCCCCTCTGTTCCTCGTTGGGTCGTGCCGTAACATGCCGTTTCATTCGGTATCATATTCTCTATCACCAGGACTCCTTCGGGAGGTCCTCTGTCTGTTTATGCTGTTTTCATCTCCGGCGTGACATGCGCTCCAGCCTTCGCCTCCTGTCCATGTTGCCTGAGGTAGACACTGGACTGCGCTCTCTAGACTTCCACGGGAGGCTTCCCAGTGTTCCACTTCAGACCCCCGCGCAGCAGACGTCCTGACGCTCATCCAGACCTCCGAGCCTGGCACGCTCTTCCGCGCAGACGCACTCCAGATGCGTCCTCCGTACCGGCGCGCACTCCAACCAGGCGCGCATCCAGACCTCCACGCAGCAGATGCGCTCTTCACTCCAGGCGCGCATCCAGATCTTCACCATCCAGACCTCCGAGCCTGGCACGCTCTTCCGCGCAGACGCACTCCAGATGCGTCCTCTGTACCGGCGCGCACTCCAAGCAGTCGCGCACCACTCAGACCTCCGCGCCTGATGCGCCCTTCGTACCGGCGCGTACTCCAAGCAGTCGCGCACCACTCTGACCTCCGCTTGGACAACCGGTTCCCCGGTGGCGACGCTCTCGCCCCGTTCTGTTCCAACGCTCTTTACGCACAACGCCTGGGTGAGTTTTTTTATGACTGTCTTTGATCCAATTCCGTTTTTCGTGTGTTTTAAAACACTGAAGAATTCCAGCTTTTATCAGACAGTCACTCACCCAGCGTTTTAGCCATTTTTGGATTGTTTTCATTGGGATAATATTTTGGCCTTTACATCGCCTCACTGTGTGTTTTCACACCGAAGATATTTTATTCACTTGGATTGTGTTTGGGACGTTTACTCACAGTGTGTATATTACACCGAAGATTCTGTCACCTTGATAACTCTGTTTTTGGGACTAGTCACCTCTCCTGCACCTGCTCTGTTTTCCCCATTGTACTCTGAGCTAACCCACTCCTCTCTCCCTCTCGGCCCCGTTTACCCACCTCGGAGATCTGCAGAGCGGCTCTGATGTTCCCACCTGCTTCCCCAGACTACCATCCCGGGAGAAGCTGCAGTGCAGCAACCTCATTATTGCTTTTTCCAAGGCCTGACCCTGTTTACTCTGTCCCAGTATGCAGCTCCAGCCCTCGCCCTGTTCCAAGGCCTTACCCTGTTTTTCCCTAGTCCTCCTAGTCCTCCCTATCTAGTCCTCCCAGTCCTCCCTGTCCCCAGCCCGCCTCCGCGGGCCCCTGTCCCTGTCTCCCCTCTCTAGTCCTCCTAGTCCTCCCTGTCCAGTTCCTCCTAGTTCCTCCCTGTTCCTGCCTTGTCCCTTGCCCCGGCCCTGTTTTCCTTTAGCCTTCCCTTTGCCTTCCCCTTAGCCAGCTCGCCTCTTAAAGGCACTGGGCCTTTCCCTTTTCTTGTTTATCCAGTAGTGGTGTTCTCCCTTAAAGGGACAGTGCCTTTTTTTCTGATTGTTTTCAATAAATGCCCGTTCTTGGCTTACTCTCATACCTGTCTTGTGTTGTGCGATTGGGGTCGGTTACAAACCATAACAGTAACACATAGAGACACATAGAGACATAGAGACACATAGAGACATAGAGACATAGAGACATAGAGACACATGGTTGATAATAGAGACACACAGAGACACATAGTTGATCATAGAGACACATAGATACACATTGAGACACATAGAGACACATAGACACATAGAGACACAAAGAGACACATAGAGATACGTAGAGACATGTAGAGACACATAGGGCGGAATCCACAGAGAATGGATTGCGCCAAGCAAATTGCATTCACGGAGCTTGCTCTGCGTCTGGGAGCTATCCGAAAGCACATTGCACGATGAGATACCAGCGCAGACACGCCCAATAATGTGTGGCTCGCAAGCAGTCTGCACTCTGCACCCCTGACAGCACTCTTGGCAGAAATGTGTGTGTCAAAATGTGTAGAGCGCTGTCAAGTTTAGCGTGCTGTCCAAAAAAAAAAAAAAACATTAAAAGCAAACTAGAAATCAAGAAATCAAGATGGAAAGCAGTAAAAAGAAACCTGCAGTTAAAACCAAGAACGGCAAACGACACATGCGTTCCTTCTAAAACCCAAAAATTATAGCCATGCAGACGGATAAAGCCACTGCCGCTAAGATAACAAGCGTAACATGCCGGCTGCCAGTGCCACGATGAATGTGGAAAGATCTAATTCTGTATTTTAATCTGTATTTAACCTTTATCTATAGAGAACGAAAGTGTGACGTAGGGTTATAGAAAAACCGCAAGGCATTGTGGGTTTCCGAGGGAGAAGAATGAATGAATGAAACGCAGTGGGAAATACGTCTTCGCGCATTTCTTTTTACAGTTCTCCCGAGGTAACGTTACGTTAAAATGGTGCGTGACTGCTGTGTTGTGGACTGCCACAATCGGTCTTATGACAAGCATAGGAAACGGATTGCTAATGGCCTTAGATTTTTCTCTTTTCCAACTTGGAAAACAAACCAGGGACCTCGGATCTCTATCATAACAAAGAAGCGTAGAATGGCGTGGGTATCGGCTGTAAGACGACCTAACATCACCTTCAACACAATTTCTGAAAACATGGTGGTATGTTCACGACATTTTCACTCCGGTAAGTTGTAGAAGAAAAAAGAAAGCTATGTTAATGCATGGGTTAACGTTACCCCTTGATAGAAGCAGGCTACTCTCTCATGATGGAAGCAGATGGCATCATGAGAGAGTAGCCTGCTTCCATCATGCTGTCTTTGTAATGTCTGTTCTGTTGTGCTTTTAGTTTTGGCCCAAGAAAAGTAGCTGATGTTCTGCCAGCTAATGGGGCTCATAATACAATCCCAAGTCCTGCTTAGCTACATAACTAATCAAAGAAATTGTGTGTTTTTCAGGGAAACCGGCATATGAAATGTATGAAACCCACCCAGACTGGGCACCTTCTGTTGACCTCGGGCACACAGAGGTCAAAGCAACACACACTGATCGCTTTACCCGGAAAACGAAGAGACAGCTACACCGGTATGTCATAAATGTCTAGATGTTACAGTACTGTCTATCTGTATGTCATATATGTTATGATGAATTGAAAATGGGGGACCCTGATGTAAACAAGACGAATGTCTTTCTCTGGTCTGCATCCCCTTAACAATTGTGTGTATTGAGCTGTACTGTATTGTACTCATTCTGCAATCTAGTAATAAAATGTTCAATCAATCTGCTTCTCCCAGACCAGCGATGGATGAAGCTGCAGCGCCAGAAGTAGCTCCACAGAGGTCAGAGGTGCATGAAGCTACACCACCAGTTGAAGCAGCACAGATGTCAGAGGTGGACGAAGCTCCACTACAGGACCACATGGAACAGGAGGAATGCAATGGGTGTAACCGTATGCGTTGTGAAATGAAGTCCATGCGTGATGAAATTAACTGCTTGTTCGAGGAGAACATGACACTGAGGAAAGAGTTGTCCCAGGTGAAGATGAGTGCGGAGTCCTTGAAAGATGATGATGTGAAGGTTAGATTCTACACTGGCCTTCCATATTGGACCTTGCTGCAGGCTTTGCACACATTAGTTATTCCATGCCTGACAAAGGCAGGCCGAAAACTGTCTCCTTTCCAGATGCTTCTCCTAACTCTGATGCGGCTGAGGCTGAATCTGCCGCAACAGCACCTTGCACACCTCTTCGGTGTAAGCCGAACAACAGTGGCCACCGTGTTTAGAGAGACCTTATGTGTACTACATCATCACCTCTCAGAGTTGGTACACTGGCCGAGTAGACATTGCCTCCAACTAACCATGCCACATCAGTTTGTAGAGGCTTTTGGCAATCGTGTTGCGGTTATTCTGGACTGCTTTGAAATTGGCACTGAGAGACCATCAAATCTGAAAGCGCAGGCACAGACATATTCCCACTACAAGCAAAAGCACACTGTTAAGTACCTGATTGGCATTACACCACAAGGGTCTATCTCTTTCATTTCCAAAGGGTGGGGAGGGCGTGTAAGTGACAAGCATCTGACCGAGAACAGTGGTCTCCTCAATAAACTGTTGCCTGGAGACTTGGTTTTAGCAGACCGTGGATTTGACATTGGGGACCATGTTTCATTAATGTGTGCATCGGTGAAAATCCCTGGATTCACAAGAGGACGTGCCCAGATGGATCCAAAATCTGTAGAAGAGACACGGCAAATAGCTTACCTCAGGGTCCATGTTGAAAGGGTGATCGGTTTGGTACGCAATAAGTATCGCATGCTACATAATACCATACCAGTCCAACTGCTGGTTCCATTTGAAGGCGAGGACTTTTCTTTCATTGACAAGATTGTGACTGTGTGCTGTGCCTTAACGAATATGTGCCACAGTGTTGTTATGAAACCACCAGACCATGCGTTACCAGATAGTGAGGGAGAGATGGAGTGAGGTACTGAGGGTAATACATCTGTTATGCTAAAGCTAAAATGGAAAATCAAGGCCTCTTAGTTTTATTGATGTGGATTATTTAAATTCAGTTTGTCATGTTTTCAACGTTATTTGAACAATGTTATGTCCTGTAAATACTAGGGCTGTCAAAAGTTAATGCTTTAACTGTATTTCACAGGAGAGAAACTGTATTCATTGAAAGATATTAAAATTGCCTTTGAATCTAAATATACTTTGTGTTTTTACATTAATTCCATGATTTCTAAAAAAAACTATTTCAAACCATTCCAATTATTAACACCTTTACTGCTGTAGCATACGATTGGTAAAACCGTAACATATGGTAAACATTGGTACAACATTGCTAGAACAGATGTAATATCGCATTGTATATTAGTATACTGCATAGTATATTGTATGGTAACTCAGTTACTTCTAGTCTGCATCGAACATTGTACATACCGTAATTTCTCTAATAGTAACCCCGGCTTGTATTTGTTTCAACTGTAGCGGATACCAGGCTTGTATTAGGAGGAGGCATGTATAAGAGAGGGGCCTATATTTCAAATTTTCAAACGGATCATAATGAATAAATCAACATTTTGTGTCAGTTTGAACCCAGTAAAATGTACTGGGTTCATTTATTGAAACCAACCAAGTACTGTATGAAATACGGTAGTAAACAGTGCAATTACAGGTGGTCAAAAAAAGTAAAAGTGCAATCACAATACTGGTATAATAATAATAATAACTTCGTTTTATACAATTCTGAGGTAGGCTTACTCTCTTGGTAAACATTAACACCATACCATTATATGGTATTTACTGCACAGCCAGGCCAGCATATAACAACAATATGAGAAACTTGAAACTTGAACATATGGAAAACAGTGGTAAACATTGGTACAACATTGCTAGAACAGATGTAACGAAACAGTCAGTATGACAATGTGTCAGGATGTGAGGTCACAGTTGTAAAAATCTCAACTCAGTGCAATTGAGATTTGAGTTTATTACTTCATTATTTTCTTTGGCATGCGCTACAGAGCCACGGCTCACTTGAGGCACGACTGTGAGTAAGTCCCACACACGTGAGGTGGTACCACACAATTTTGCAGTTCTCACCATCACAGGCCACCATGTCATCTTGTTCTTCTGGCCCTCCGCAGACACACCAGCTGTCTTTTGTGGCAGACTGCTGTACCTCTGCTAAAAGCTTACGCTTAGGCTTAGCAGCAGGTGGATTTGGCAGTACAGGTGGATCTTTGGAGACTCCTCTGGTGTAGTGACAAGCTACAAGCTCAGGCAGTGAGACTTTATAAAAAAAATCCTGTGCCTTTGCTAGTAGTGTCGTCCAGAAGTCCACATCTGGCATGAGTCGCACCACCACACAGTCTTTCGTCGTCCACACAACAAAGTCACAAAAGTTGGACAGTCACAAAGATCTGCGTTTGTGTTTGCCTGTAGTATTTGTGTGCCCGCTTCAAGCTAAACATCCCGTCTGTACATTCAAGGCAAAAGCTTTTATCTTCAGAAGCCTGCAGGATAGTGTTGTAGCGGTGCTTGGATGGGCATTTCACTTCCAGACAGCCTTTCCCACAACATGTACAGTGAGTGAGCCCATCAGGGGATGCACCAACTTCTGGAAATGAGTGATTTATTACAAACCCACATTGTTCCACTGTCAGGTTCTCGTGCTTGGGTGCCATCATTGTTATGAAGGTCTGCCTTGCCTTTTCCTCATTTTCTATTCCCCATTTCATGGCCTCTGGAATTTTCTCAAGTTTAGTTTTCTTTGGGTAGCACACAGCATTCACAGTAGAGATGGCTGGCTTGGTGAGACTGGTGGACACCACGTCATGAATCTTCGAAGCTGTGATTCTTCCAGCTCTAAATGTATACCAGCCGTAGGATTTGTATTGCTGCCTCGTCTTTTTTTCCACTGCTGCTGCCTGAGTCTCAGATACTGCTACTGCATGCCTGAGGCCCTCACAGTACTGGTGAAGGACGGACAGCTCACAGCCATCCTTTCCCTGGTCACGAAGGAGTTGTAGGGACTTCGGCACTATACATGGCTTCACAGGGTCTGCATAGTGCCGATGGTACTCTTCCGATCCGATGTTGTAAACAGCCTTGGCAGTGTGCAGAGCCTTTAAAAAGAGTGACATGTCCGTATGTGTGGGGTCGTCCGCTTTCGGACATGTACCGCCGACACGGGTCCGGATCCCTGGCACTCCTCCCTCTCCACTGATGAGCTTGTCAAACCCCTTCTTCTTTGCAGCAGCAGAAGAGTAGTCGATGTTGTGGGTTGCTGCTGCTTCAACCTTGTTTGAATTAGCAGGCAACATCCAGTAGGCTGCAACATCAGTGCACGTCTTTGATCCCCTTATCCTCACTGCAGCTTCAATCTTAAACAGTAGACCCGCTACATGTGTGCAAGATTCTGCCACGCCAGCCATGCATGTGCAATGGGCAGTCTCCACTTTGCCACTTGAATGAAGGATAACCCATGGCTGGAGTGGAGCTTCCCTTAGCCGCTGAGAGTACAAAACCTAAGACAAATATAATTGAAATTAGTATAGAATAAATTAAAACAACAACACTCATAAGAAGCTTCACTTTAACAGCTAATCACCACCACAGGCTAAAATCAAAAAGTGCAAAAACAGTGCCACTGAAGGGACAATGTGCAATGCATTGTACCAATACTGCTATGAGCTAATTTACATCTGCAGTCCCTGTACACTAACATTAGGTGAATTGATTGATTGAACATTTTTATTACCAGATTGTAGAATGGGTACAGTACAGTAGCTCAATACACACAATTGTTAAGGAGATGCAGACCAGAGAAAGTCTTATTTACATTTGACAGCCTCAAGTGACTTACATGGGCACTAGAGGGAGCTATGGATCTAGTCTGTTTCATTATCAATAAAGATCGCGTCTATCAACTAATCTAATCATGACATTTAAGACATACATGACACACAGAGACATACATGACATACCGGTACAACAGGAACATAAACAAGATATGACTTGTGTAAGACAATCTGTAGTGTGTGTGTGTGATGGTGACATACCTCTGAGATGACAACAGTTCTCTGGTTGTTGACTTTGAAAATGCGCAGGTCCTGTACCCATCCAAAGTTTGTTCGACCGTGAGCACTCAGCGATTTTATATTCCGGAATTCATCACCTGTGTAGTAGCTAACTCCACTAACTAGGTACAGTACAAGCTCAGCTTCAGATAATGGAGGAAGCTCATTCAAATCACCTGTCCACTGTTTGTGCTCATAAGGATCCAAACCACAGATTGTTTTCATTTTCGCCAAGTAGCGCACCTTGGGAACAGGGTCCAGCTTGTCTCTGTAGGGAATCTGTAACTTGCTCTTTGCCCGATCCATTTTTTAAATCACCCGATACATTTTTTAAATCACCCGCCATGACAATAAAACCCACTGGGACGACTTGAACTTGCACCTCCCCCCTCTACCCATGATGCAGTGCGCCACGTACCTGGCCTTTTCGCTCCCTATTCGGTGAAGACTTCTATTCTAATTAAAGAATTTACATTATCTATCTGTCCCACTTTGTCCCACCAAAATCTTACTGTTGTCCTGCTTTTGTATTCCCCTATACATTACGAAGTAAACGAAATACAATACAAAATGAATGGAATACTAAAGAAAATAGATCTTATGAGTTATGAACAGTATCTAACTTGTTTGAGAAATATAAAGCTGCGTGCCTGCCAATAGCCTTCGCAACGCGTGATTTAGAAATAAGGCTAAGCACTGACATTCCAAATGCTTGGTTCTGAGATGATCAATACAGTAAACAAATTTTCTGATATAGGTGCTGATCAGCAGTAATGCAATGTCATGATTATTATTATTCTGAAGTTGTTATTATTAAATTAAAAGTTAATTAATAATTAATTAATAAGAACTCCTCTCCCACTATAATCTAATTATGAAATCAGATATAGGCCAGGGCTTTACAACTTAATAAAGAGATTGAATATATATTAAATGGGAGAGACATTTTATTAAATGTATACCATATACAATAGAATATAGTGCTATAATTATATAATGCTATATTTAATTCCGTTTATATCCAATTTAATTGTATTCAATCTCTTTATTAAGTTGTAAAGCCCTGGCCTATATTTGATTTCATAATTAGATTATATTCTAGTGAAGGAGAGGAGTTATTATTAATTAATTATTAATTGAATAATAATAATAATAATAATAATAATAATAATAATAATAATAATAATAATAATAATAATAATAATAATAATAATAATAATAATAATAATAATAATAATAATAATAATAATAATAATAATAATAATAATAATAATAATAATAATAATAATAATAATAATAATAATAATCAAGTTCAAGTTCTTCAAGTTCTTTAATAGTTGTCATACAGAAGTACAGAATACTTTCATACAAAATGCTTCTTACTGTTACGCTCCAGAGACTGTGCTAGACAAGATAGTATCAAATAACATAATAACATAATATAGCATGAATTTAGAAGAAGAAAATGAGGTCACAGTGTTCGGTATAGACATATGTACAATGTTCTGAGTTACCATATAATATACAATACACAATACTATGCAGTGTACTAATGTACAGTACTATCTAGTGCAAAGCAGAAATGGGATGAGGTACAATTTTAGGTACAATTTACAGTAAGGTGTACGAGTTGTAGTGCAATCCTTCATCCATAAATATAAAGTGTGGGGAGTGGGTGCTACAGTGTGTTTGTTTAAAGTGGGTGTGTGCTATAAGTGTGTGGAGTGGGTGCTACAGTGTGTTTGTTTAAAGTGAGTGTGTGCGTGTGGATGTGTGTGCTATGTGCGTTTGGTGGTTGTTGTTGTGTAGTGTTCATTCATTGTTCGTTTAGCAGCCTGATGGCCTGGGGATAGAAGCTTCTTCTGAGTCTTTCTGTGCTCGCCTTGAGACTCCTGTATCGCTTGCCTGACCGCAGCAGTTCAAAGAGGCAGTTGTTCGGGTGACTGGAGTCTTTAATGATTCTCTTAGCCTTGCCCTTGCAACGCTTGTAGTAAATGTTCTGGAGGGTGGGGAGCCCCCCTCCAATTGTGCGTTCGGCTGAACGTGTCACTCTTTGTAGTCTGCTTTGGTCTTGTGCAGTGCTATTCCCAAACCAGGAGGTGATGTTGCTGGTCAAGATGCTCTCTATTGTACATGAGTAGAAGTTCTTAAGGATCTTCTGGCTGACTTGGAACTTCCTTAGGCGCCTGAGGAAGTAGAGGCGTTGTCGTGCCTTCTTCACAACACTGTTAATGTGTGTGGTCCATGTCAAGTCCTCGGATATGTAGGCTCCGAGGTACTTAAAGCTGTTGACTCTCTCAACCGGTGCCCCGTCGATGCTGAGGGGGCTGTAGTCCTTGACCCCCGACCTCCTGAAGTCCACAATCATCTCCTTTGTTTTGCTGACGTTCAGGGAGAGGCTGTTTTCCTGGCACCATCCCGCCAGGACCTTGACCTCTTCCAGTAATAATAATAATAATAATAATTATTATTATTATTATTATTATTATTATTATTATTATTATTATTATTATTATTATTATTATTATTATTATTATTATTATTATTATTATTATTATTATTATTATTATTATTATTATTATTATTATTATTATTATTATTATTATTATTATTATTATTATTATTATTATTATTATTATTATTATTATTATTATTATTATTATTATTATTATTATTATTATTATTATTATTATTATTATTATTATTATTATTATTATTATTATTATTATTATTATTATTATTATTATTATTATTATTATTATTATTATTATTATTATTATTATTATTATTATTATTATTATTATTATTATTATTATTATTATTATTATTATTATTATTATTATTTTTATTATTATTATTATTATAATTATAATTATAATAATAACTTTGTTTTATATAGCGCCTTTCATAAAACCTACGGTCACTTATAGGGGAAGAAATAACAAACAGACTGTAGCTAAGGGGCTACACAACCCTGACTGTATTTAAATAATGAGCTTGGCAAATACTAAATGATATATTAACCAATATTAAATGTACACAAAATGGCGGACACTCTTATTAACTGGAGGGGACAGGGGTACCAAGTTGAATTATTACATTTAATGTGTAAAATAAAAACACACATGCAACATATCACATTAATATCCTGTGGTCACATTAATATCCTGGGGCTAATAAAATTTACATGCAACCAGTATCCTAATTATTATTATACAATTTATATATCACTGTAAGGGTTCCCCCGGTCCTGCGTCACAACCCTCATCTG
The DNA here is from genome assembly GCF_963971535.1 of Notolepis coatsorum. NCBI lineage: Eukaryota > Metazoa > Chordata > Actinopteri > Aulopiformes > Paralepididae > Notolepis > Notolepis coatsorum. The sequence continues at coordinate 62,136,978 of NC_140165.1, forward strand.
TCCATGGACAATTCCCACAACCCTCATCTGTCCATGGACAATTCCCACGTCTGAACTACGTCTCTCAACCACCAGGGGGACTAGTGCATTCATCTTTGTTGTCTTTTATTTATTAATGTCCTGTCTGTCATCACCAGTCTGTTGTGTGTTCATCTGTCCTTACTGTGCCCCATTGTCTAATTTAGTTTTGTCTCCTTGTGTCTGTATCTATGTGCTGTTTGGTGTTGTCATGTTTCTGTATATTTCCCCTGTTACGTTTCATGTTAGTCATTACCCAGCTGTGTGTCATTTCACTAATCATCCTTTTGTCTCTAATTAGTCCTAGTATATAAGTGTTGTCGATCCAGCTGTCCTTTGCTGGATCATTACTTTTGTTTGTTGTGTGTCAATAAAGTGCACGTTATATCGAAAGAAGCAACCAACGCCTTCCGTCTCCTATCTATCCTGTTAAGTATCTCTCCGTCGTCTGCTGCAAACTGGGTTCCACACCACATCATGCCTTCAAAGCGTTCCAAGCATAACATATCACCATGTCCGAATGAATTATGAGTCCTAAGCTAACCAGGTCGTTTGAGCTCTGAATGGGGGGGGGGGGGGGGGGGGGGGTGGATGATGAATTGTCCAGAGGAGAAAGATGAGGACGGAGACGATGATCTCTGGAGTTCCTACTCCAGAGGCTGATGTAGACCCGTGGAAGACCGTCGGGTAGTCGCTGGATAGGGGGGTCTCGGTTCCTATAGTCCAAAACGCTGGTCTTCGGTGTTGGAGTATGTCACTCCACTTCTCCTTTGGCGATATTACGATACCGTTTTTTAACTGGTAATTCACTTCACCAACGTTACCATACAGCGTTGTAGCAAAAAACAACTCTTTCCTCTCTCTCTCTCACTTTTTCTTCCCCAACTAACGGTATCTTTCTCTCCGTTCCAATATGTAACGTGGGTGAGTGGCTCGCAAACGATACCGGTAACTCTTCTCCGTCCCAATACGTGCAGGTGCGCACTGTATACAGCCACTATAGCGATATATCTCTGCATGTGGCTTTATATTTGTCTCTCAAATTAGATTATGTTTATACGAGCATAACGCCAAAGCCCACAACGTTATATAATGATATTTAAATAAGTACGATTGCATGGGATTGCTGCTCAATATCTTGATATTTTGATTTGTCGTTTGAGATATTCTCTTTTTTTATCCACTTTTTCTCCCATTTTCTATTTTTCTCCCATCCCAATTTTTTCGTATCATCCAATTCAACCCTCCCCTGTCTTTGAACGCTGTTTCATGCCTCCCACAAGCCGGCTGCAATGTGGACTAAGTCATACATAGCACGAGTCCCCTCCGATACTCGAGGTAACAGCAGACGCATCTTTCCACCTGCGCGGCTCGATCTTTCAGCGTCAGGGGTCTGGGCTTTGGAGGGGCCCCGCCCCCGTCGCTTCCTGATTCTACTGCGCAGGCGCACCAACCGACCTGTAGGAGTCGCTGTCCACAACGCCCGATCCCCACCCATCAGTTTCCCTCCCCCTAATACTGCCAATGTGTATTAGTGCGGACGACCAGCTAAACTGAAAGCAAGTGGAGCGCTGGGCTCGAACAGGGAGGCGAACCTGTTTGAGCCTAGTCTCCAGTATTCGTGGTGAGCGCCTTGCCCACTGCACCACGTAGCCGCCCTGTCGTTTGAGATATTCTATATTCTTTCACGGTCATGCCTGTCTGCACAATTACTGCTGCCATGAAGATGCTCATTTACATAGAAAGGGCACATGTTCCGCCCATATTACCTCATTTAAATATACGGCAATTGCACGGACGCAAAGCCGACATTACGCATGAGCAACCTCGTTTCATTCGTTTGAGAGCAAGATGCGCCCGCTTTGCGTCAGAAAAAGCAGCACAAAGGGTTTGCACTAGGGATGCCCTGATCGATCGGCCACCGATCGTTATCGGCCGATAATCAGTATAAATATGTGATCGGTGATCGGTGATAATGCTTTATTTTCGCCGATCGTCAAATCCGAAAACATGATCCAATTCTGAGCGGAGATCTCACTCGCTGAGTTCTGTCTCAGACACACGGAGAGAGCAGCGGCGTCTGCTCCTCCTCCTCCTCCAGCCCCTCCCGCACTTGTGTACTGTAAACACTAGTATAGTCTAGTCTAGTGGGACACTGGGACCTCCGTGAGCTAACGTTAGCTACCGTTACAAAATGACCCAGTCAACTATTCACTTTTAGTTTAATACATGATGAGGCATTGTCTAACCCTAACGGTATCTAGCCGGCTAGCTACTGATAGCTCCTGATATCAACAAATGCTCCAGCAAGTCTAGTAGTGCATGATGGCTCACGTTAGCTCACGTTAGCTTACGTTAGCTCACTGTTCAAAATGAAACGTCCCATTAAACTAAATAGTTCACTGAGGCGTTGTCTTAACGTTATATAGCCGGCTAGCAGTAGCTACAGATAGCTCCTGATATCAATGTCTTATAACACTGATTCGATGCGTATTCGAGCTGAGGGCATGTTGAATGTGATCAATAGGGTCCAGCTGCAGCTCCGGAGAATCCTGGCCGTAGCTGGAGGCTACTCGAGTACACACAGACAGTGGAGCTGTTTGCAGATAGCGAGCATTTTGACTTGTTGCGTGGTGGCGATGTCTCGCAGATAATACAACTACAAGTATGATTATATAATATATATATTTTATTAAAAAAAAATTATATAAAATACTTTTTTTTTAATTTGTTATCAAAAACGATCGATATCGGATCGGGATCGGCCGATATGGCTCAAGACGATCGGTGATCGGTATCGGTGGCAAAAAACGTGATCGTGATCGAACTAGTTTGCACGGCTTTTTCCGACGCAAAGCCGGTGCATATCGCTCTGAAACTCAGTTTGCTATCCACAGAGGACGTGCAACTGGTCAGCATTGCGTCCGGTGCAATTGGCGCGTATTTAAATGAGGTAATATGGGCGAAACATGTCCCCTTTCTATGCAAATGAGCCTTGTCCAAAAATACTCCCTATGTGAGGGCTGGTGGAACTCGGCTACTATCCTGCTCCCTCTTCATGGACCTCGTTCCTGCGGTGAGACCTCGTCATCGCTTGTCATTGTTCCACGGGAGGATGACCGTGTTCTCACTCCATTCCCCTTGGACCCCCTGTTGCTGCGTTGCCCATCGGCAGCGTTCTGGTTGGGACGATGCCAGTGTTCTGAAGATATTCCTGTGTACCTTTTTGTTCGGCCTTTAAAGGCACAGTGCTGCACTTTAGTGTTATTTCACCCTTAAAGGGTCAGTGCCGCTTTTTTGTGTATAATAAATCATGCCCTTGTTTTGGCTAACTCTGAATACCTGTCTGTGTCGTGCAATTGGGGTCGCATTACAATCCCTAACACCCTATCCACAAAGCCCGGTGTCAATTGCACCGAGCAGTTAACACTACACACCTACCGTCTTCACAGACATGGTGGTAACTAAGCGCAAAGCCCTTAGTTGGGGCATCATGTCAGCGTCACAGGTGATCATGGCAGCAGTAATTGTTGCCAGACGCAGGCATCGTAATGCTATATAAATACGTTTATTATTATCATTATTGACTGCACTCACATTCAAATTGTACCACTGCACACTTATGCTCCAGAATAAACTTTTCATTTATAGTCATGACTCAATGAGCAATCTGAGCATTACCGCTTGTATGTACAGTACTTCACTAAGCCGTCTGGCTCACAGTTAACCCAATCATGTGATATAGTGAAATAGACTAGAATAGATGAACGAATTCCATATAAATCTATAGTTCATTAACGATGCAGCAGCTGATACTGTATCCTGCACACACACACATACACACACGCACGAGCGCGACAGCGATTTGCGACTCCAGATGATAATAATAAAAAATTAAGACTTGATTCACATCAATTTGTGTGAATGGGTGAGTGTTATAGTATTTCTACCTGTTCTCATTATACCCCCCACATAAAATCCAAAGGATAATTAGCTGGCCAAACATTATCAGTGCGCTCTCGAAATTATAATTAGCCGAAATTATAATATATAGGCTATCTCTTACATGATAAAGCGTCTGCTGAATAATTCAGTTTTGCCTCAATATATACTGTATATATGATTCTGTTTAGCTTCAATATACAGTATATATATTAGGGGTGTAACGGTACGCGGATACGTACTGTACCGCATAAATGTGGTCCTCCGGTACAGTACGGGCTGTGCACCGTACGATTGCAACGGTGCGGAACCTTTTTTTGCGGAACTTAAATCCCCCCGGCCCCACGTAATTTATCAACAACACTGCGGTCTGCTGTGAGCATTATAAAACAAACGTGTGTTTAACCGACCGTGAATTAAAGTGTCAATGCTGTCGTCACTGAACCACCTCGCGTACACAATTAATGACATGTTGCGGACAGTGACAATGTTTAGCTTTTAGTGCCAAATGATAAGAGTCTGAGCCCTGAGGCGGAGTCTCAAAAGAGAATGTTGAATATTTATTGTGCAAAAATCACAACAGATCCTCTGTGCTACTTCAACGGAGCCTTGTAGACTGAGTAGGGTATATCTGCAGAGCCACTGTGTAGCGAGTGCAACACGTGTAATGTCCATGTGGATCATTGGAGTAGGGTATATCTGCAGTGCTGCAGCCCCATACTCATTGTATAGATTTGTATTAGTATCATTAGTCAATCACCTGTTGTTGAATAAATACCATTACTTTCTAGTTATTACTAAAAAACAGTATATATAAAACAGTAGCTGTATATATAAAAAAAAAAAAAAAAAAGTATAATTTATATAATTTCTTTAAATTTTTTAATGTATGCACTGGTATCGCCCCCCCCCCCCCCCCCCCCCCACACACACACACACTTAGCAGTGTGCATGTGTGTGTGTGTGCGTGCGCGCACACTGCGGCAGGTGGGCAGGAGCAGATGGTATAAATATGTAATATTAATACAGTCTATTCCACTATAGGTATATAGTGTGCTGTGTGATGACAATACATTTGAATCTAATCAAATTTTGATCCGTCGCAAAGGGCCCTCCCCTCGCATTATAATGAGCTTGACAGGTGTGTGTGTGTGTGCGTTGGAACGTGAACGCGATATCTGCCATGTGAGAGTAGGCAAGCAGGCTAATAGTCAACTCTGAAGTGTTCGACTCTCTGACTCCTCCCCCGGCTGCAATCGTCTTGTTTTCGAAGCGAACCGAAAGTAATCTCCAACAAGCCTTATGCCTCATTTCGGGCTTATTTTCATCCGCGCAATGTCCTTAGTGGATAGCTCGCAAAGACGGAGCAGATACAGCACGCAAAACCCACATAGTTAAGGGTGCAATTATAGCACCGCGCCATTCTTTGTGGATTCTGCCCATAGAGACACACATAGTTGATCACAGAGACACATAGAGACAAATCAAATATTTGTTTTTTGTAAAGCCCGAAATCATCACATTAATGTCCCCATGGGCTGGACATGTCTTCTTTAACTAACAAACACTAACACTAACACTAAATCATGTTTACACTTCTATACTGGTGTTTAACTAACACTAACACTAAAGCAAGTTTACACTTCTATACTGGTGTTTAACTAACACTAACACTAAGGCAAGTTTACACTTCTATACTGGTGTTTAATTAACACTAACACTAAACCATGTTTACACTTCTATATTGGTGTTTAACTAACACTAACACTAAAGCAAGTTTACACATCTATACTGGTGTTTAACTAACACTAACACTAAAGCAAGTTTACACTTCTATACTGGTGTTTAACTAACACTAAAGCAAGTTTACACTTCTATACTGGTGTTTAACTAACAGTAACACTAAAGCAAGTTTACACATCTATACTGGTGTTTAACTAACACTAAAGCAAGTTTACACATCTATACTGGTGTTTAACTAACACTAACCATGAACTAACACTAACACTAACCATGAACTAACACTAACACTAACCATGAACTAACACTAACACTAACCATGAACTACCACTAACACTAACACTAAAGCATGTTTACACTTCTATACTGGTGTTTAACTAACACTAACACTAAAGCAAGTTTACACTTCTATACTGGTGTTTAACTAACACTAAAGCAAGTTTACACTTCTATACTGGTGTTTAACTAACACTAACACTAAACCATGTTTACACTTCTATACTGGTGTTTAACTAACACTAACACTAAAGCAAGTTTACACATCTATACTGGTGTTTAACTAACACTAACACTAAAGCAAGTTTACACTTCTATACTGGTGTTTAACTAACACTAAAGCAAGTTTACACTTCTATACTGGTGTTTAACTAACAGTAACACTAAAGCAAGTTTACACATCTATACTGGTGTTTAACTAACACTAAAGCAAGTTTACACATATATACTGGTGTTTAACTAACACTAAAGCAAGTTTACACTTCTATACTGGTGTTTAACTAACACTAACACTAAAGCAAGTTTACACTTCTATACTGGTGTTTACCTAACACTAAAGCAAGTTTACACTTCTATACTGGTGTTTAACTAACACTAAAGCAAGTTTACACTTCTATACTCGTGTTTAACTAACAGTAACACTAAAGCAAGTTTACACATCTATACTGGTGTTTAACTAACACTAAAGCAAGTTCTGTTCCGTTAGGGGCTCTGCTTGGCATCACTACTGCACTCCCTCGCGTACGTGCACGCGCACTGAATAAATTCCACAAATGTACCTTTAATACCAGTATTAGTCTGACCACACCCCTCATCAGCTTACCTTCATAAGCAGGTGTGTGGTCACCTGCTCTCCTCCTTCTCGCTTTCACCACAAGGAAGTGCCTCGGTAGTACCCCACTTGACGTGTTGTTAGTTGAAAAGAGTTGTGACTGGTTTACATTGTGCTTAATCTTTTCTTCTCCCACTTTCGTTGTACAAGAAAAGGTTTGGGTCATAATGTATTCCGCGGAGAGTAGACCCGCTAGACCTACTCTTCACCACCGGTTCTCCATTCCCGCCTCCGTTGTGCGCCTCGGTGCTGGGCTGTTGCCACTTTCGTGGTTGCCGACCCAGCCCGGGAGACTGCCGGTGAATAGTTTTCCTCACCGAAGAGCCGAGGGGTCGGTGCCGTCGCTCTGGCGATGGCCTGATCTCGACTCTGGTTCCTCTGGTTCTGGGGAATCGCCCGTTGGTGAACGGGGGGTTGTTCTGGAGCCGGAGGATTTGCGACGCAAACTTTTCGCGTCTGCTCGCTCGCGTCGCAAGATGGTGGCGTGCAGACGCGAACGGCCTGGGTTTGGGGAGCTGCTGGAGACCAGCGAAGATGCGTCCGGCTCGGGATTTCCGATGGAGACTGAGGACTTCATGGACGAGGCGGACGGATTTTTGTTTGATGGCCCCGTGGAGGACAGTATCCCTCCTCAGGAGACCCCGGAGGGGGGGGAAATGGCTCCATGGGGCGCCCTGTTCGAGGATGTCGAGGAACCACCTTGGCCTCAGCGGCAGGATGCCCTATTGTCGGCCGCATCGGATTGTGGCTCCTTGACCAGTCGCAGCCTGCTGTATGTGAGGGATGCAGGGTCGGTGGAGGAAGGTTCGCAGGGGGAACTGCGGGCCTTGTTTCCCGAGCTCATGGCGGTAGCCGCTACCGCAAACGGTGTGCCGCTGCCGCTGCCATTGCCTGCACCTGTCCCTGATGACCTCATAGGCCATCCCTGGCAGCGTCCCCCAGTGAGAGGGGTGGACGTTGTCTACCCATTTTTCCCATCGATGGGGGCCTATGTTCGTCGGGGTCAGGCGGTGGCCAACATCATGGGACTAACTCCTACCTACGTACCGGTTACGCGGGTAGCAGGGTTGGTCAAAGGTATGGGGGAGGGCGTGCCTCGGCTTGACAGTCCGATGGCCGCGCTCCTCTGTCCGGATATGGTGTGGGAGCCACTGTGCAAGCCGGTCCTCCAGGGGAAATCGGCTAGGCGATTGGCTTATTGGGGTGACCAGTCATTTATCGCTGGTACACAATCGCTGGCTGCGGCGTCTAACATCGCCCACCTGGCTAGATTTGTATCGGGGATAATGACGGGCGGCACGGATCTGACCGAGGTGAAATACGATCAGATCACCCAGGCTGCGGGAGCTGTCCTGCATCTTTCCCAGGTGCTGGCCATAGCCATGGGGAAAGTGCGCGCCCTGGCCACCCTGGGCCAGCGTCACCTTTGGCTGGAGCAGGCCCGTGTGCCAGAGAAGAAGAGAGCTCCTCTTCTGACGGCCGCCCTCTCCGACGCTGGCCTGTTCGGGAAGGCCCTGCGGTTGATGACCTCAACGTGCAGAGAGATGGCAGAGGAGAGATCCATCCTCCAACCCCATTTTCCGCCTCCCGTCCTTGCCGGTGGAGGCAGAAGGCTTCCGCGACGTCGAGCTGTCTCCGTCGCCGCTACCACTGCCTCCGCCGCCGCTGCTGGCCCTGCCAAGAGGGCCAGGGGACGAAACGGCACTTCTGCCACTGCCGGCCCATCCCAGACCGGAGGAGACGGTAGGGAACGTCGTGTCCAGCAGACTGTAACCTACCGTCCCTCCGGGGCTCCCCGGGGTGGCAAGACTCGAGCGGCGCGAGGTGGCAGACGCCGTTAAGAGTGACTTTTTCCCCTCTGTGTCCCCTTCCCTACACCCTCCCCGGCCCCTCTGTGATTTTGTGCCTTACACATTATTTAATTAGTAATAATAAAGAAAGTTCCCCGACGGAGGGGGACTGTGTTTTGGCCGAACAAACTGTGTGTTTCTTCAAACAAATCATATGGTGGGGCTGTGTATATATGAATCTGCCCTTTTTTACGTTGTGGGGTGAGTTGTGTTGTGATTACGAGGTTAAGCAAGGTCTGCAACGTACACTCGGTAATAGGTTCTATTTAGCTTGATGCTCCACATGCAGCTAGAACTGGTGTTATTCCATTGCTTTGACTAAGTATATGTGTTTTCACAATGCTGTGTTGTTTAGTTGCAGTAATACTCGTACGCACACATTTCACGGCCTAGCCGCTTACTCTCGTTCAGCGTGTTTTTCCTATGTATCACATAGGCAACGGGTATAGGATTCACGCACAGGCGACTTGTGTTTTGTTGTAAAACCTTTTACACTTTTTGTGGGTAGCGGGCATTGTATTAGCTTCGCTATGCTTTGTTTTCTACCGGAGGTTTTTCAAGATGGCTACGGTTGTTTTTCTGTGTGTAGGGATAAAGGGTGTGTTTCGGGAGGGGGTGTCGAATAAACCCCTCCTTCCCCACTTGATTGGTTTAGGGGATTTTTGATCTTTTCTGCTGAGCCAGTCAGGGCCAAGCCAGTGCTTGACAGGGGGGGGGGGGGGGGGGGGGGGGAAGGGGTATTCTACCGACTCCTGTTACATGACAGGATCCGGTAGGTTTTCCCCGCCCGTTGTAGCGTTGTTGCTATGGCGACGCCTTCCATGAGCTGGTGTCTTAAAGATGTCGAGGTTGGGCGCAGGGCTCACAGGCCTGCTGCGCCCGGTTTATGTGTCAAACTTGAGTCTTTTGGTCACGTGTCTCACAGTTTACATATCTTTTTTCTTGACCGTGGTCTCATGTGGGAAGGTGTTTCTGGGAGGGTCTGGTCTTACACTCTGATTAAAAGGAGTGACTGGATTGAAATCATGTGAAAAACAGGGTTTTTTACTCCCAGCTGTGCAGATTGGGTCATACGGGTGATGCCTTTTCTTTATTTGTATAAAGAGTTGAATGTGTTTTGATGGATTGGAAATGAGGGTCCCTGATGGTAACAAGACTAAACGTCTTTCTCAGGTCTGCCTCCCCTTAACCTGTTGTGTGTATTGCCGTACTGGGTTGTACCCTTTTCTGCAGTCTGTTGGGTACATTTTTTCATTCATTCATTCATGGAGTTGATTGCATCTCGCCCCTCTTGTCGTTTCCCTGGGCGTCTTGGGGATTCAATATGGTGGTCTAAACGACCTGTTGTTGATGTGGGTATGTCCAAACGCACACATAGTGCTGGCTCAGGATGTGCTTTTGGGCCATTGGCTGACTAGCGCGCCTTGATTGCTTGGGTGAAACAGCGTTTTTATGGAGCAATTGGGATGGGGGTTTTTTCCTCTTCCGACACCCTGTGTGTTGTCGATGGGTTCCCGTTCATGTCAGGGGATGATGACGGAATGGGTCTGGACATATGGGGAAGGGTCTCACGCCCTAGGGGTGGGCCACCGGGCGCGGTTCATACCGACACGTCTGGGTGGCGCCTTCTTTTTTATGTTGGGATCAAACACGCATATCTGCCCCTTCTCCTGGGGTTGGCAGGTCGGCGTGATTAGGGCACGGGACTGGTTCTGGTCGCGCTGGTCCAGTCCAGTTGCACCCGTTGCCCGCTGGGGATGCAGATCTGCTGTTCTGGTACCCTGAGGGACTTGGGGTTTTTTCAGGGGGAAAAATGCTGGGTCGATCCGGGTGTCACAGGGTTGAGCGTTATGGGACCCTTGTTAGGTGCGTTGTATTCTGCACTGTGCCGACCTGTACGCGTCCGATCTCGTCGGATCTCGGCCGCTGTGCGGGTTGGTCTTGGTTGGTACTTGGTTGGGTGACCTCCTGGGAATACCGAGTGCGGGGTGCTGGGGCTGGTCTTCCATTTTTTACGCTCTTCTCTTGCGTTTGACGCTGAGGGGCCTGTTGGGGTGGTTTTAACCTCCTCGGGGGACCCTGTGCTCCCCGTATCACCGGGCCCGGTCCGGGGTGATGCTCGTTGACCCGTAGGCCCGGGATAGCCCTGTTGGAAACCAGAACGCGGGCTGCGGCGGTGCCGCAGATGTGTTTTGGGGTTTCTTTCCTGGGGGTTATGGGACCAACCATTGCATGGGGTGATGCCTGGGTGGTTGGTTCTCTGGTGTGTTGCTGCAGTGTCAACTCCCGGTTCTCCGGTTGAGGGTGCCCCTGCACGTTCATGACGTCTGCCGATCGTATGGGCTTTTTCTGTGAGCAGCTGTCAGGGGTCGAGTGGTCTAGGGATCCCGCTTCTGACATGCTGTTTAAAGGCTTGGTTATGCGACAACGCCAGTTTACGCCCCTTCCGCCGGGGCGGCTGTTTTCAGCTGTCCTTTCTGGCGCCTGCCTCGTCCGCAGTTTCCAGGCTTGGGTTGACAGCCTGTTGCCTGGTCTTTTTCCCCGGTGCGCTGCCTGCTTCCTTGGTTAACTTTTGTGTGTTATGACCATACTGTCTGCCTGTTGCAGGGCCTGTGTTCCAGGCGGTGTGCTGCTGGGGAGGACAGGGCCCGCTCGCCTGAGGGGCCTTTGTCCGAATGCGCTGGCGATGTGGGGGGCGGGGTCACTAGGTGCCCACCTGGTGGGGTCTTGATGCTGGCATCATGGACTTCTCCGGGCCCCCATTCCAGGGAGTCCAGTCCTTTTGGTGGGTCTGGGTCTTCCTTCGCGCTCCGCTGCTACGGCCTTGCCACGGGGTTGGGTTTGCCCTTGACCCCGTGATTCTGGGGGCAGTGACGAGGTTGTTTCCTATGTTCGTTCCCGGGTGGCATGCGGGTTGTGCGTGGGTGTAGTCGTGGGGTCAAGCCACGGTCTGCTCACCCTGTGCGTTGGGTTGCTTGAGTGCCTCTTCGCACGGTCGGGTCCGTCGCCCTCTCGTGAAGCCCCTAATAGGGGGGATGCCCTCCATTAGGGGGGGTCGGGGGGGTTCGGCCCTCCCTGTTCTGATGGTTGTGGGGGGCTGTCAGCGGGTTGTATTTGTCAGCCAGCGGCTCCGCTTGGCCTCCCTTTGTGCAGTAGTGATGCCAAGCAGAGCCCCTAACGGAACAAAACGTTAGGTTATGGCTATAACCAAGTTCTGTTAGTTAGGGGTGACGCTTGGCATCAGACGGCCGCTGCAGCCCTTGACCTCACCTTGTGGTGAAAGCTTGGGTAGGAGGAGAGCAGGTGACCACACACCTGCTTATGAAGGTAAGCTGATGAGGGGTGTGGTCAGACTAATACTGGTATTAAAGGTACATTTGTGGAATTTATTCAGTGCGCGTGCACGTACGCGAGGGAGTGCAGTAGTGATGCCAAGCGTCACCCCTAACTAACAGAACTTGGTTATAGCCATAACCTAACGTTTACACATCTATACTGGTGTTTAACTAACACTAAAGCAAGTTTACACTTCTATACTGGTGTTTAACTAACACTAACACTAAAGCAAGTTTACACTTCTATACTGGTGTTTAACTAACACTAACACTAAAGCAAGTTTACACTTCTATACTGGTGTTTAACTAACACTAAAGCAAGTTTACACATCTATACTGGTGTTTAACTAACACTAAAGCAAGTTTACACTTCTATACTGGTGTTTAACTAACACTAACACTAAAGCAAGTTTACACTTCTATACTGGTGTTTAACTAACACTGAAGCAAGTTTACACTTCTATACTGGAGTTTAACTAACACTAACACTAAAGCAAGTTTACACTTCTATACTGGTGTTTAACTAACACTAAAGCAAGTTTACACTTCTATACTGGTGTTTAACTAACACTAACACTAAAGCATGTTTACACTTCTATACTGGTGTTTAACTAACACTAAAGCAAGTTTACACTTCTATACTGGTGTTTAACTAACACTAACACTAAAGCATGTTTACACTTCTATACTGGTGTTTAACTAACAATAAAGCAAGTTTACACTTCTATACTGGTGTTTAACTAACAGTAACACTAAAGCAAGTTTACACATCTATACTGGTGTTTAACTAACACTAAAGCAAGTTTACACATCTATACTGGTGTTTAACTAACACTAATACTAACCATGAACTAACACTAACACTAACCATGAACTAACACTAACACTAACCATGAACTAACACTAACACTAACCATGAACTAACACTAACACTAACACTAAAGCATGTCTACACTTCTATACTGGTGTTTAACTAACACTAACACTAAAGCAAGTTTACACTTCTATACTGGTGTTTAACTAACACTAACACTAAAGCAAGTTTACACTTCTATACTGGTGTTTAATTAACACTAACACTAAACCATGTTTACACTTCTATATTGGTGTTTAACTAACACTAACACTAAAGCAAGTTTACACATCTATACTGGTGTTTAACTAACACTAACACTAAAGCAAGTTTACACTTCTATACTGGTGTTTAACTAACACTAAAGCAAGTTTACACTTCTATACTGGTGTTTAACTAACACTAAAGCAAGTTTACACATCTATACTAGGGGTGCACCGATATGAAAATTGGCCACCGATACCGATACCGATTGTTCAAGTAACACAATCGACCGATACCGATACCGATATTTGTGTATTATTTGTATAGTTTTTTGTAATTTTTTTTTATATTTCTTTTTTTTTAATATTTCTTTTTGTAATATTTTTTTTTAATGAAACTACTGTATATTTGTATGTGTATGTTTGTATTTGTAGGCCTCTTTACTTACTTAAAAAAAGGAAACATCAAGAAATATGTTTATGGTATTAATTCCACCATGCCATGTAGCACTATCGCTCTCCCAGTATCGTCTGGCGGCCTGCAGATGGATACTGTTCTCTCAACCAGAGCTCTCAGCTGTGGGATATTTGTAGATATCCTGATGAAGAATGTCTCAGTCAACCGAGGCTTGGATAATAACAAGGTTTATTAACCAAACAGATAGAATACATAGAGAGAATGGCTGAGGCTCTCGCCCCAGGTGATCAGCTGAAATTACCCAGGTAAGAAGCCCTGGATAGATCTCAAGAGGAGATCTATATAGTTAACAGGAGGGGGTGTGGTCCCATTTGATAGGTCAGATGGGGGGGGGGGGTACAGGTAATGGGGACACAGGGGAGGGGGGTGATTATTCCACAGAGAGGGGGGGGGGCACAGGTAAAGGGAACACAGGGGAGGGGGATATATTTACATGAGGACATATTATACCACAATACTCACTTTTCTTTCTTATAATGTGGGTGAGATTAATGTATAATATACCAGGATTGTTTGGAACAGGTAAAAGTGGGGATAATAGTTTAAAATAGAATTATTTACATACATGATTAATAGAATTATTTACATACATGATTCATGACATGATCGACTGGACTGCGGTCTGTGTTATTTTGATATCAGAGATGTGGGAATAGATATCACCCTTTTCTTTTATTAATCGCTCAAAATACCTATATCAATGAGTGGTCCTCATCTCTGATATCAAACAACAATTAACATAATCATTAGAAGCTATCGCTGTGCAAATATCTTGGCATACCTTCAGTCGTTCATGTCGTGACTCTGGGGAGCTAATGTGATCGTTGTGCATACAGGCATCGTAATAAACCAATTAAATACATGCACTGTCTGTGTGGTCAGGGTGAAAAAACAAAATTGTGTTTATAATTATTAGGAATCGGATTTACACATAAGGCTAATGTGTACAAAAACATTTTAACAACCGTTAACCTGGTGGTTAATAAAACTAACATGATTGCTTATGGGAAACTGTTCACAAATATATATATATATTTTTGCACATTTTGTGATGATTCTTGATGAAATTACTTAGGATCCAGTTGTATTTAATCTGAGTTTGAGTGTCACTTTCATCTGTGATTGCCTCAGCTTTGTTGGTCTTTACTTAGAATCAGGCAATTTTCTCCATTTCTTCTCTATAAATGAGGAGATAAAACGTCTTATGCATCGCTTCTGTATGTAATTCTAGTGCATCACCATACAGGTGCAAAACAACGTTACATGTCCTCTTCTATGAGAGAATAAAACAACTGATTCTTTCTTGTCTGACAATACAATTTTGTAACCTAAGTAATTCTAATGTGATGTAATGTGATCATGTGGTCACTTCTTCCTTCAGCAATACATTTTAGCTCATTATTACTAACCATTGTTAATGTTTTCTCATTGATTTCTTTTCATCACATCCCTAGTTCATCGTTTTGCAGATACATACAATTGTGTGAAAAGTTTCCTGCTTGTGAAGGTATTAATCTGAATGATGTTGCGTCGTTGTTGACAAGGTGTTCTCTGTCGGTCGTGTGGCAGGGCCAAACAGTAACACATAAAAATTAAATAAATACATACAATAGACATTACCTTAGTGGCTAATGTGTCAAAATAAAATTGAAAACCGTTAACCTAGTGGTTAATATAAAAGGTGATTATGATAATCGTTATGCATTGTTCTGTGGTCAAAACAAACTTGGTGTCTTGGAACAATCCAACTGGTTCTGCCCTGTTTAACAATACCATTTCGCAATGTGACTCTGTGATCATTTCTCATTGTCATTATAAAATTACAGTTCTTGTTTGTGAATCTGACAGTTGCTGTGAAGTGTTGATCATCTGTTCTCGGTCTGTCGTGTGGCAGGGCCAATACATACATAACAATGTGGACAATGTGTGTTCAGAAGTATCTTGTTCCACAGGTCTCTGATGATGTCTCTTCTTGACGATGCAGTCGGGAACATTCACTGGTCGTCGTTCATTCAGAGGGGGCCTACAGGAGGTCGCCGTCCGCTCCCTGTGTACCTTGTCAAGGGTCACCGGTAGCAGTCAACTATAGTGGTCTTTTCCTGCAGCCTATGTTGTTCTCCACCACCATCACATGTGTTGTGCTGGTTTCGCTGTCCTCTCCTCGTCAATGCGGTACCACTTGATGGAGGGCGAGGGCCCGCCGGTGTAGTGGCTAGTCAGTAGGACGCTCTCTCTCACACGGATGACAATCTTGTCGTGGGAATCCACCTTGATGGTCGGGGCTTTGGTTCCCATCTGCAGGTGATGGGTTTGGTCTGCAGTGCCGGGGTGGAGGCCGTCAAAGGTTGATCTCCTCTTCGTCAGTGTCTCCTTGGTCAGTCTCCTTCGTGGTCCTCTGCTCCACTTTCTTGGGGATGTCTGTGGGCTGGGTTGGATGGTTCTCCCACGGTTGTTGTCGTCGCCTCTGGTTGTGTCCGCAGCTCCTTGGTTCAGGTCACGCGTCGTCTCACTCGTCCTGTCCTCTCACCAATTCGTGATCTGAGGGTGATAAACACTGCCTTAGAAAACTCCTCACATAAATGATTCAACGCCTTTCTGCTAAAGTGGAAAATCATTTTGGGGTTAATTCAATTAATTGTAAATAAAATCACTTAATTGACAATAGGAAATGCAAGTCAATTGCATTAGCAGTGATTCCTTACGTCAAGAAGGTCACATTCACTACAATTTTATCAGATTTTGTATCTAACTAGATCTTACAGCATTAGGCTTTAAATAAAATTTGTAAATGAATGGCCAAAGTTTTGAATCAGATAAAATAGCTCCTTGTCTTCATATTCTGATGGTCTTAAATTGAAGTTGATCTTACCTCAGGCCGCGTACGATGGTGTGCTTCTTCAAGATACTTACCTCGCCATGACTTCTCGGTTGTTCTTCACATCTCAGTGTGGCTCATCATAGCATAGCATGGGGAAAAAACATAAAATCTAGGTAGCCAGTTAATTTTGCATGAAAAACAATCATTTCTTATCATCTAACCCTAACTAACCTTACTGTCATGCATTTGTCCTAATAAACTAATCTACACTGTAGCACTCAACACTAATAAAACTAACCTACACTGTGGCACTCAACACTTTGATGAACATTGTTACTCAGCTGATAGAGTTGTGCTCTTTGTGATGTCCTGTCATACAGTGTCAGCTAAATGATCAATGTACGTGTATACCTTGTACATTTAGATAATTGTGTTTCAATTTTGGTGGTTGATAATTTTGCAGTCGTGGAAAGTACTTGAAATTTGCAAGGAGTTAGTGGTTAAGCAGAGAATAGAAGGAGGGGGATAGTATGTTAAATTGTTTTCATCATTGATCTTTCATCTCAGGCACTTCTACTTTGTTTGGTTTTATTCAGAATTCATATCTCTAATTCGTGTGCCTCTTGAAAAGAGATGATGAAAACAACTGGTTAGTTATTGTTAGTATGGGAATTAGGTAGACTTTCATGACTGCAACATCATCATTTGTGTCTGATTTCATGTTTAACTAAGTGGTTCTCTGTTGGTCCACCAAATCTGTGGTCAGAGTGTAGGCATACCCTGTGGGTTTCAAGTGCCCATCCAATGGTGTCTGCTATCGTCGTCTCTAGGTGTGGTCAGAGTCCTCTCTAGGCATTTGCATTGTTTTGTCTCCCAAGTGCCCACTCTGAAGAAATTTACATGTGGGTATTTGGATGCAGATTTGTTCCAAATGGTCAATCGATTGTCTCTCAGCTCTGCACTGTCTCTCGGTTGACATGCAAATTGTTGGATTTTCTGTCTTTTGTGATACAATTTGGGTGTAGTCATTCACTGTTTTGCATCTCGCCTCAGAGCCAGATCTGTAAATACAAACACATGTTAATTTTCCACTCTTTTCTAAGACCTGGGTTTGACTGTCTGTGTGCTCAACAAACATTAGCTAGATCTCATCCATCCCGTTCTTGGATGTAATGATAGTGTTATCATTTATCAATCATATCGCATATGTACACAAGCATCATATGAATGTGGACCCACACATTTTGAATCGTGTTTAAAAATGTCTTACAATGGAAAGGGCTAGTTATCTTTCATTGGTTCTTTAGATAAACACATTAACTCAAGTGAATATAACCTAAACATCTTACTTTTAAACATGATCTATGTTGTTTGTGCTCAAGTTTTTTAACATTGAAAGCTTATAAAGTCTAATCTAACGCTGTTTATGTGGACTACAAGGTACGCCCACAGATGTATTATAATTCTGAAACAGACATTGTAATTAGCTTTATGTGACTTATAATGTGTAAATTAAAGCAACATAAACACTCAAGTGATCTGAGATAGTTGTAATTTGCTGTAACTGAGATGATAGTTGTGTATATGAACAGTTTCTACGTCAAATGACTCCCTTTTCTTGACTCCTTTTGTATCACAAAAAGTACTGAATTTGCAAATCTGGTATGTCATAAATGTATAGATGTAGCAGTACTGACTATCTGTCTGTCATGTATGTCATAATATGTTCTGATAAATTGAAAATGGGGGACCCTGATGTAAACAAATCTGGTATTGAAAATGGGGGACCCTGATGTAAACAAATCTGGTATTGAAAAATGGGGGACCCTGATGTAAACAAATCTGGTATTGAAAAATGGGGGACCCTGATGTAAACAAGACTAAAGTCTCTCTCTGGTCTGCATCCCCTTAACAATTGTGTGTTGAGCTGTGCTGTATTGTACCCATTCTGCAATCTGTTAATAAAGTTTTCAATCAATCAATCAAAGCATCTATATTTATGATTTTCATACTCACCGGGGAAAGCTGTTTTGTTGACGTTGGATCCGTTACGTGTCGTCAGCAACCCGCATCTCGCCACTACAACTCAACATTTTCCAATAGCAGCGCGCACATACATATACAAATAAAACATATACTACACGTGGATTTCACGCACCCTTGGCTTTGGGCACATTACACTTTACGTTCGCTTATGGATAGTTTAATATAAAATAATAACTTCACGTCGCGCATAGCGTGACGTCATCGCTCCATGCGACGTTCGTGTGTTCTCATTCGCCTCGGAAATAACGCTTTGCAATTCATACAGTATTTTTTTCACGAGCTCTCAATAGCCTGGAATTCCTATACCAGCGTTTTGTTACCGAATGAACGCGTCTGTGCATATGTGAAACGTAAACAAACTGAAACGATAAAACTATACTTCCCCAAATGGTTGTTCCCGTGGGCCGGTGTTCTGCAGAATCCGGAAATTACTATCCTAGTTTGTTCCCGTGAACTGCACTTCAATGTTATTCTTTGTATAACGGTAACTCGTCTCTCAATGCTCGTCGCGCTATCCGCAGCCGGTTCTTGACTCAATAAAGCAACGCGACGGGTCCTATAATACTTGTGCACATACAAACGAGACTTAAAACAGACAAACAAACATTAATACATATAAGTTAACGTGTGTGTATATCTGACTGTATTGGATCGCTTTACGTTTAGTCGACCAACATCTGTTGCGACAAGGCATTCATACCCTTGATATATAACTACACATCGTTATTAAAATCATAACGACCGAACCTGACTTCGAAATTTACCAGTGATATATTAGATTATATATACCTTTTAATCATACTCTCGGCCTCTTAACCCGCGACTAACGTCCTGTTTAATGTACTTTCCGCGACTGATGTCCCGTTTAATGTACATTTACGTACTCCCGGGACATCGCGTAATCATGTACTAACTAGGACATCGCGTGATCATCTTCCCGCTATCTGTATTGATCAATTGGTTAATTTAATCCAAAATACATCATTTTCAGGAAATGGAAGAGATTGTGAGCTTAGTTTGAGGTTGAAACAATGAATATTATGACGCTACTCTGGTAATTTCTAATTATGATTCTATCAGCTTCTCGGTCCTACTTCCCGCCTCTTTGCAAAGGAATCACAGAACGTTTTTAACAGAGTAGCGTTTTCCAAGGATATCACATCATAATAAGCTCACGTATCTATTTTGTTGCCTATATTTTTAGTCTGCATCAGCTAGACTAGGGGTAGCAATCCAACAACCTGTGTGCCTTAGCTTTTGGTCGGCTCCGACTAGACCAGGAATAGCACTTCAACCTTTGTGCCTAAACTTTTTGGGACTAGCACATATAACCCATCCTTTCAGAACCTCCTGATAAGGACCCAGGTGCACGCGCGCCCTGGTAACGATTCTCAATACAGATCAGATATATTAATGCACATTATTCTACTCAGCCATGATCTCAATATTGGACAACATTCTGTAATATTCACCTGGCACAGAGAAAAGCGGGAAGGTTTCAATTCCTTTCCATACATTTTTGGTCGACCATCCTATTATACTCACTTTTCTCTGTATAGTTGAATGATACAGCACGCCGGGAGGACGCAAAAAATCCGTCACAAGTTCGTAGACGCCAATTGTGGGATATTTGTAGATATCCTGATGAAGAATGTCTCAGTCAACCGAGGCTTGGATAATAACAAGGTTTATTAACCAAACAGATAGAATACATAGAGAGAATGGCTGAGGCTCTCGCCCCAGGTGATCAGCTGAAATTACCCAGGTAAGAAGCCCTGGATAGATCTCAAGAGGAGATCTATATAGTTAACAGGAGGGGGTGTGGTCCCATTTGATAGGTCAGATGGGGGGGGGGGGGTACAGGTAATGGGGACACAGGGGAGGGGGGTGATTATTCCACAGAGAGGGGGGGGGGCACAGGTAAAGGGAACACAGGGGAGGGGGATATATTTACATGAGGACATATTATACCACACAGCCAATGCAATATAACCATTTTGATTGACAGTCGATTCGGCCAATTACGCCACACCGCTAGCACCCACCTCCTGCTGTCCTTACCACCAATCGGCAAGCGTTTATTCATTTTCTACTTTCGGGCATGCCGCCATTGTTCTGTTTGCGAGAGCACAACAAACTTAACGTAGCTACGTTAGCTGCCCGGCCCGCCGACCAGCGCTCCACAGCATGACCAAATGAGACATAATGATTTTACTGCAACAAATGTTATAATAAAACAAAGCCTTTCTATACATTTGTCTGGTTGAAAACTTTATTAACAGATTGCAGAATGGGTAGTTGGGTACGGAATGAGCAACGGAATGGAACTGAGCTATGAACGGACTAACGGAGTAATGCCTTGCTTACTGCTATCTTCGGGTAAATAATATGCTTGTTATTGAACGTGTAACACTAACTATATAACGTTAATGCCACAAAACAAATGTTTGTGTCATTTTAACAGCAGATACTTTCTTAAATGCCATCTTCCCGAGAGAGGGTGTTGACGGGGAGTTGTGTTATTAATAGCATTGAACAGCTAACCGAAAGCTAGCGTTAACTATTGTTAAAGGTTTAGCCATAACGTTACCTTGGCTAAAGTTGGGGCTATTCATAATCCAGCAATAATGGCTGCAGACCTGCAAGCAAAGTACAGCAAGTTGGCAAAGGAGTATTCCAACGCAAATCACATTTTCACCAGTAACGTTAGTCTTGCATCTCCCGGTAGCTAATGCTAGCTAACCTAGCTCATGTTAGCGTCGTCACTGAGCGACCACCTCGCGTACACAATTAATGACATGTTGCGGACAGCCATATCGGTGACAATGTTTAGCTTTTAGTGCCAAATGATAAGAGTCTGAAGCGGAGTCTCAAAAGAGAATGTTGAATATTTAGTAGTAACTTTGATGCAGTAGCTTGTGTGTGTGTGTGTGTGGGGGACTGGGGCGGGGCCGGCGTTGTGCAGGATGCGACTGAATTTATCGGCTACTGCCATCGGCACATTCGAGCTTATCGGCCGATAGGCCAATTGCAGTCAACAAGGCACTTATCGGCCGATACCGATACCCGACCGATACATCGGTGCACCCCTATTCTATACTGGTGTTTAACTAACACTAAAGCAAGTTTACACATATATACTGGTGTTTAACTAACACTAAAGCAAGTTTACACTTCTATACTGGTGTTTAACTAACACTAACACTAAAGCAAGTTCTGTTTCGTATTCGCTCTCGCTCGGCATCGCTCTCTGCACTATCTCGCATATGTGCACGCGCACTGAATAAAGACCACAAATGTACCTTTAATCCCAATATTCGTCTGACCACACCCCTATCAGCTTACCCATATAAGCAGGGGTGGGGCCACCCACTCGCCTCCTTCTCGCTTTCACCACAAGGAAGAAGTGCCTCGGTAGATCCCCACACTTGACACCATGCTGGAAGAAAGGATTAGGAGCAGCTTTAGGAAACAAGGATACATTGACATCATATCTTTATTTTCTCTCTCACTATTTTCGAGAAAATACGGCGATATTGTCTTCGTACTGGAGTGTCTGGAAGATGATGATCATTCTAAAAATCCTCCACCGGTTTTCGTATTGGGAGTTCGTGCCGCTACATGCTTTTCCAACTGCAGTCCTTGCTGTGTGCTGGTTGCGGTAAAGGCACAGCTGGGCTGTAGGACGCGCCGCGGTTGTGAGACGCGGTGGGTTCCTGGTTCTGGTGAGTTATGTTTGCTGGCAGGCTTCACTTGTCTGTTAGTGCTATGGGGGCTACTTGACAATGTTTATGAAAACCGGCCCCAGGCTAGGGTCCTTTGTTCAGTCTCCTAGACGACAGAAGACCTTGGTCTGAAGCCATTTTAGTTTAACTAGTGGGCCGCGACCATTAACACTGGTGATCCCTGTGTTTTCTGGACGAGTGGATATCTCTCTGTCCCGTGTTAAGCCCCTTCTTTCATATCCAAATGAGAGTATTCCTTCACGAGGAGATATGTGCATGGATGTGCGATAGCGGCAGATCCATGTTCAAGTCAGCTACACATGCCTCTTCGCACGGTCGGGTCCGTCGCCCTCCCGTGAAGCCCCTAATAGGGGGGGTGCCCTCCATTAGGGTGGGTCGGGGGGGCTCGGCCCTCCCTGTTCTGATGGTTGTGGGGGGCTGTCAGCGGGGTGTATTTGTCGGCCGTTGGCTCTCGCTCGGCCTCCCTTGTGCAGAGAGCGATGCCGAGCGAGAGCGAATACGAAACAGAACGTTAGGTTATGACTATAACCAAGTTCTGTTAGTATAGCGACGCTCGGCATCCGACGCCGCTGCAGCCTTTGACCTCGCCTTGTGGCGAAAGCTTGGGAAGGAGGCGAGTGGGTGGCCCCACCCCTGCTTATATGGGTAAGCTGATAGGGGTGTGGTCAGACGAATATTGGGATTAAAGGTACATTTGTGGTCTTTATTCAGTGCGCGTGCACATATGCGAGATAGTGCAGAGAGCGATGCCGAGCGTCGCTATACTAACAGAACTTGGTTATAGTCATAACCTAACGTTTACACTTCTATACTGGTGTTTACCTAACACTAAAGCAAGTTTACACATCTATACTGGTGTTTAACTAACACTAAAGCAAGTTTACACTTCTATACTGGTGTTTAACTAACAGTAACACTAAAGCAAGTTTACACATCTATACTGGTGTTTAACTAACACTAAAGCAAGTTTACACATCTATACCGGTGTTTAACTAACACTAAAGCAAGTTTACACTTCTATACTGGTGTTTAACTAACACTAACACTAAAGCAAGTTTACACTTCTATACTGGTGTTTAACTAACACTAACACTAAAGCAAGTTTACACTTCTATACTGGTGTTTAATTAACACTAACACTAAACCATGTTTACACTTCTATACTGGTGTTTAACTAACACTAAAGCAAGTTTACACTTCTATACTGGTGTTTAACTAACAGTAACACTAAAGCAAGTTTACACATCTATACTGGTGTTTAACTAACACTAAAGCAAGTTTACACATCTATACTGGTGTTTAACTAACACTAAAGCAAGTTTACACTTCTATACTGGTGTTTAACTAACACCAACACTAAGCAAGTTTACACTTCTATACTAGTGTTTAACTAACACTAACACTAAAGCATGTTTACACTTCTATACTGGTGTTTAACTAACACTAACACTAAAGCAAGTTTACACTTCTATACTGGTGTTTAACTAACACTAACACTAAAGCAAGTTTACACTTCTATACTGGTGTTTAACTAACACTAACACTAAAGCATGTTTACACCTCTATACTGTTGTTTAACTAACACTAAAGCAAGTTTACACTTCTATACTGGTGTTTAACTAACACTAACACTAAAGCATGTTTACACTTCTATACTGGTGTGTAACTAACACTAACACTAAAGCATGTTTACACTTCTATACTGGTGTTTAACTAACACTAACACTAAAGCATGTTTACACTTCTATACTGGTGTTTAACCAGTGATGGGCAAGCTACTTGGAAAATGTAGCAAGCTACACTACAAGTTACTCTCGATTAAATATAGCTCAACTACAATGGAAGCTATCCCCAGATAAATGTAGCAAGCTACACTACAAGAACATGGCAAAAATAGCTAGCTACATCTGCACTACTTTTTTTTTTTTTTTTTTTTTTTACTTCATGATCAAGTTTCCACCAAACAGGCAAAAAAAATGCTCAGTTTCTTTTCTATTCTATCTTTATGTATTATTTATCCCTAAACTCTGCATCTTCTGGCTGCCTGATACCCTCTCCTAGCTGAAACCTGCCCACTTTTCAACCAAAAACACACTTCTTCAATATCTGAATTTTAACTAATAATAACTGTCTTACTGCATTTTACTATAATGCTACCATGTCTATACTACTACCAACTATGCTAATATGTCTATACTACTACAGTATAGTATGTACTCAGAGTATAACGCTCAAGCTTGACACTGCTAGACAAACAATACTATTTATCCTTGTCTGCTAGATATGTACCACTCCTGCTGACTTGTTGTACACAATTTGTAAGTTGCTTTGAATGAAAGCGTCAGCTAAATGACCAAATGTATTTAAATATGTAACTCACAAAACATTCCATGGCCCCAAAATCATGT
This sequence comes from Notolepis coatsorum, assembly GCF_963971535.1. Taxonomy (NCBI): domain Eukaryota; kingdom Metazoa; phylum Chordata; class Actinopteri; order Aulopiformes; family Paralepididae; genus Notolepis; species Notolepis coatsorum. The sequence continues at coordinate 62,161,523 of NC_140165.1, forward strand.
GGGGACCCCAGACCACAGATCAGATCAATCACCATGGTAAGTTAACAGACGAAGAAAGTGCCAACACAGCCCAATGCTGCAGTGCACAGCGGCAGTTTAACAACATTATTATTGTCCCTTACCTTAGATACGCCGCGCCTGCATCCCACAACTTCATCTTTTCCATTCATTCATTCCATGGAGAGGCATTGTTGTTATTGACATCATCTTCATCAATGCCATCACAAGCCCTGGAAACATCGAATCCCTCAGCCATTTCGCGCGGACTGGTTCATTCATTAGTGGTCTGTTTTGATTTTCACTTCCTGATTTGCGGTTGGAGTCCCGCCCTATCCTGCCTCTGATTGGCCTACCCGTAATGTTTTGGCCTAACCATACCCAATCGTGAGTCGTCATACTCATATCTAAACCAACCAACCAATCATAGTGGGTTTTCTACGGTGATTTTTTTTCTCCTCACAAATCTTTATAGTCTAGACTGTTTCTCCCGATATAGTAGCGTTGTAGCGTTTCCTCGTCGCTACGTCACTACTTCGTTCTATAAATAGCTGCGCTACAGAAAACGCTACATGATTCAAAAGTAGCGACGCTACCATCACGCTACTGAGAAATGTAGTTAAGCTATGTAGCGTCGCTACTTGTAGCTAGCTACTGCCCATCACTGTGTTTAACTAACACTAACACTAAAGCAAGTTTACACTTCTATACTGGTGTTTAACTAACACTAACACTAAAGCAAGTTTACACTTCTATACTGGTGTTTAACTAACACTAAAGCATGTTTACACTTCTATACTGGTGTTTAACTAACACTAACACTAAAGCATGTTTACACTTCTATACTGGTGTTTAACTAACACTAACACTAAAGCATGTTTACACTTCTATACTGGTGTTTAACTAACACTAAAGCAAGTTTACACTTCTATACTGGTGTTTAACTAGTACTAACCATGAACTAACACCAACTGTTCACATTTATATACTGGTGTTTAACTAGCACTAACCATGAACTAACACCAACTGTTCACATTTCTATACTGGTGTTTAACTAACACTAACCATGAACTAACACCAACTGTTCACATTTCTATACTGGTTTTTAACTAACACTAACACTAAAGCATGTCTACACTTCTATACTGGTGTTTAACTAGCACTAACCATGAACTAACACCAACTGTTCACATTTCTATACTGGTGTTTAACTAACACTAACCATGAACTAACACCAACTGTTCACATTTCTATACTGGTGTTTAACTAACACTAAAGCATGTCTACACTTCTATACTGGTGTTTAACTAACACTAACACTAAAGCATGTCTACACTTCTATACTGCTGTTTAACTAACACTAACACTAAAGCAAGTTTACACTTCTATACTGGTGTTTAATTAACACTAACACTAAAGCATGTCTACACTTCTATACTGGTGGTATTTGGTCACGGAGGGCGATTGAGGTCAAAGGGTCTTCTGAGGTCACACTAACACCTCTGGATAAACATATGCGCTGATAAAAGGAGGGGTTCATTCATTATCATTATTACAATATTCAATATTTCAACGTCACAACAGATAGATAGAAAGAGAGAGAGAGCGATAGAACAGAACAGAGACAGAAACAGATAGGAAGCAAGAGACGGAGTGATAAGAGAGAGAGTGATAGAGGGAGAGAGAGAGAGGAGAGAGAGAGAGAGAGAGAGAGAGAGAGAGAGAGAGAGAGAGAGAGAGAGAGAGAGACAGAGAGAGAGAGAGAGAGAGAGCACTTTCTCTCTCCACAGGGGGTTGAGGTCTCCTCTGAGGACCGTCTCCAGTGGGGTCTCTATTGTCCGGCTCCCAGCGGGAGTCTTTAGTTTCCTGCTCCCAGATATCGGCGGTCTGAGCTCGCAGGGGCCAGTGATACGTGAGGGGGGCAGTAGAAGGGAGGGGGGGCAGGAGAGGGGGGGCGGGAGAGGGGCGGTCGAGGGCCGGGAGGACACTGTTTCCTCTTTATTTCTCTCTCCGTCTCTCTTTTTTTGAGGCCACCTTCTGCGACGAGGAGAGGTTAAAATTACAGTCGATTTCTGACTTGGGTCTGGCCCCCCTCTCCCCTCCCCCTCTGTCTCTCCCTCTCTCCTTCTCACTCCATCTCTATCTCCCTCTCAGTCTCACTCCATCACTCTCTCTCCCTCTCATTCTCTCTCTCTCTCTCCCTCTCTCTCTCTCTCTCTCTCTCTCTCTCTCTCTCTCTCTCTCTCTCTCTCTCTCTCTCTCTCTCTCTCTCTCTCTCTCTCTCTCTCTCTCTCTCTCTCTCTCTCTGCTCTCTCTTCTCTCTTCTCTGTCTCTCTGTCTCTCTTGTAGCGGCACGGTGGTGTAGTGGTTAACACTGTCGCCTCACAGCAAGAAGGTCTAGGGTTCGATTCCCGCTTGGAGACCAGGTTTCCATGATGCCAGGTACCCAGGTGGGGTATCTCCCAGGCCTTTCTGTGTGGAGTTTGCATGTTCTCCCAGTGCTCGCAAGGGTTTCCCCCCCGATAAGATAAACCCAATGGAAAAACATGCACAACAACAGATCGCTAATGCTGTGGCATCCGTGACAAAGATGGGCAGGAGCACTTGGATTGGTCCCCGGGGCGCGGCTCACATTGACGCCCTATCTGCTCCCGGCTGCCCATGGGGGGAAGGACGACGGGATGGGTTAGCCGCAGAGACTCTATCGCAGTGGTCACCAACCCGTCGATCACGATCTTTGAGACTTTCCCTGTAGATATTTCCCTGGAAATTTTTTTTTTTTATCTTTCCCTGAGAGTCCACATTACAGTTCTACTTTTGTTTTGATGTGAAAAGTGATGCTGCACTTAGCACTGACTGCATTTAGCA
>NC_140165.1:62167087-62205732 GCF_963971535.1 Notolepis coatsorum
TAGTGATTGATTGATTGATTGATTGATTGATTGATTGATTGATTGATTGAAAACATTATTAACAGAATACGATACAGCACGGCTCAATACAAACACCTGTTTTACCCATTTTGTGAAATCTTGGTTTGCAAGTGGGCTCCAGACCTCGCAACCATACAGGGAAATGGGTTCTATGATGGTGTTTAATATTTTTTGCCAGATTTGAATTGGGATGTCTAGCTTGATGTTCCTTTTGATAGCATAAAAAGCCCTTCTTGCTTTATCTCTCAGGTCGTTCACAGCTTGGTTGAAGTTCCCTGTGTCGCTGATGTTTAGGCTGAGATAGGTGTAGTTTTTTGTGTCTAGGAGGAATTTGTGTTTGTGTTGTTGTAGGCTGGGTCTTTTTTGGAATATAATGACTCTTGTTTTGGTTAGATTTACTGTCAGTGCCCATGTCTGGGAGAATTAATTTGTGTAGAAGATCAAGGTGCTGCGTAGCCCTTCTTTTGTTGGAGACAGCAGCACCAGATCATCTGCAAACAGTAGGCATTTTACTTCTGTGTTTGCTAGGGGGATGCCAGGTGCTGCAGCTTCTCTTTCTCTCTCTCCCCCCCCTCTCTCTCTTCCCCCCTCTCCCTCTCTTTCTCTCTCCCTTTCCCTCTCTGCCTCTCTCTCTCCTCCTGCTGTGTTAATTATAGCTGGGGTCCTCTCTTTCTGCTTTCACGTTTTAATGTTTATACAACTTTCTCTCTCTCCTCCTCCTTCTTCCTTCCCACCTCTTCATCTCCCCCTCTTTCTTTCTTTTCTTCCTCTCTGTGTTAATGAATAATTATTCCTCTAAACTTCTCTCTTCCTCTCCTCAGACCTCCAACACCATCACCCTGAGCATCGGGTCCCCCCAGGGCTGTGTTCTAAGCCCCCTGCTGTACTCACTCTACACACACGACTGTGTGGCCAAGTTCAGCTCCAACTCCATTGTGAAGTTCGCCGACGACACGGTGGTGGTGGGGCTGATCTCGGACAACGACGAGAAGGCCTACCGGGAGGAGGTTGAGGTACTGGAACGTTGGTGCCAGGACAACAGCCTGCTCCTGAACATTGGTAAAACCAAGGAGCTGATCGTGGATTATAGGAGAGGACAGCGGGAGACACACACACCACTGAGGATTAACGGGGCTACCGTGGACAGGGTGAGCAGCTTCAAGTACCTGGGGGTCCACATCTCAGAGGACCTGACATGGTCAACACACATAGGCACAGTAGTAAAGAAAGCGAAGCAGCGCCTCTACCACCTGAGACAGTTAAGGAAGTTCAGAGTATCGGGGAAGATACTTCAGTCCTTCTACTCAGGAGCTGTAGAGAGCATCTTGACCGGAAACATCACTGCCTGGTATGGGAACAGCACGGCACAGGACAAGAAGGCCCTACAGAGTGTGGTGCGCTCAGCCGAGCGTACCACGGGTATTGCGCTACCTCCCCTGCAGGCTCTATACAACAAGAGGTGCAAATCCAGAGCCTGCAGGATAATGAAAGACCCCCACCACCCCAATAACAGCCTGTTCCAGCTGCTGAGGTCAGGCAGACGCCTGCGAATTCTAGAGACTAAGACGGAGAGGCTTAGGCTAAGCTTCTTCCCCCAGGCCATCAGAGCCTTGAACAATGAACATCGAGAGACACAGAAACTGAACTATCCACACACAAGTACATACACGACACGCACGCTGAGCACGCTCACACACTAGCAGCCACTTTAACACTCATGCCGCACACACGCACACTTATGGCCAGAGGAAAGGCCACTTAAAATAGTATAACATCAGGAACAGTGTATTGCACTACTAAAGCTAACTAGCATGTCCTATATGCTCTGTAAATACTAATGTACAGATACCGAGATGGCACACCATGTACCTGTTTATTGCACTGTTTTATTGGATTCTATTAATATGTTGTACCACTGTATTTTATTGGATTCTATTATATGTTGTACCACTGTATTGCACATCGTCGCGGGCAAGACCAGCCGCATTTCATTGTATACCTGTATGCCGTGACAATTAAAACTCTTGAATCTTGAATCTTGAATCTTGAATCTCTTCCTCCCTTCTCAATGTGTCGTTTTTCATCCCTCTTTCATATGTCCCTCCCTCTCCCCTCTCTCCTGTTCTCCCCTCCCCCCTCCGTACAGTATAGAGAGCACGATTACTCCTTTTTATCAAAACAGACCTTGAAATCGATCTTTCTTTTGATAACGATCGACGGCAGATGTATTCCAGAGTCTGAATGCTGTGCTGGCTGTGTGCAGACAAACCGCTCACAGTGCCAAGTCCAATACAGATGCTGCTGTGAGGAGACTGCCGTTACCTTCACATACATCAGGGTCCTCTTCGTTTAACCACCCTGTCTTATCGAGGACCGGTGGGTGGGCAGCCACAGTGCGGCACCCCGGGGGACTAACACCAGTTCTAATGCCAGTGCCTTGCTCAAGGGTAACGGCAAGATTATGAATCTAGCACGCATGTAGCTACGTATGTGGCCAATGTTGACAACTGGACAGTGACGGAAACACAGTCTATTTGTCATAATGTCTGTTTCTCATGATGTCTGTAATGTTTACATTTGTGTTAGGTCTGTTTGTCAAGCAAATACAAATTTAAACTATTTCGAATGACTCGTTACAATACAGTTTTTTGATAATAATAATAATAATAATAATAATAATAATAATAATAATAATAATAATAATAATCTTTATTTATATAGCACCTTTCATACATAGAATGCAGCTCAAAGTGCTTAACAGAGCAAAACTAATTAAAACACAACGTTTTACACACAAAAAAGTAAAGAAAAGAAAAGCACAAAAAAATTGCAAAACATGATTAAGAAAATAGCTAAAAAGCATAAATGACAACAGGGATTTTAAAATCAGCTAAAAGCAAGAGTATAAAAATAGGTCTTGAGTTGTGCTTTAAAGCTATCCACAGAGGCTGCCTGTTTTAGATGTAGTGGGAGATTATTCCAAGCCGTCGGCCCATAGAAACAAAAAGCTGCTTTGCCGTATTTTTTATATTTCATTTCAGGCACCTCGAGCAGATCCGCACTAGAGGACCTGAGGGGGGCTCACATCCCACAATGACCCAGGGAAACTGGACAAGATCACGAGAGGAGTGGAAGAGATCCTCACCGCTGGAGGCTTCTCTCTCAAGCCATGGGTTCGGTCCGGTCAAAGTGGGAGGCGTGAAAGAAGTCAGCCCAAGCAATCTATTGAGACTCCGAGTATGGCGCTCCAAACCCTGGTGTTGCCCAACCAGCTAGGGCAGGAAGACAACAAGGCCCTCGGCGTTGGCTACTATGTTGATAGTGACAGGCTCTTCCTGATGGTCTTGATCAACTTTTCCAAAAGAAAGCAGAAGATGAGGACAGGGGTCGACCTTCTTGAGGGGGAGGTCAGAGAGCAGACGCCAGATCCTCTGACCAGAAGGGAGCTCCTGCGTCAGGTGGCAGGGCTCTATGACCCTATCGGGCTTGCTACCCCGGTCAAAGAGAAAGGGGCCATTCTGGTGAGGAGAGCTTTCCAGGTGGCTGGGGGAGGGGGCTCTAAGAAAGACACGTGGGACCATCCTCTTCTGGCAGACCTCCGAACAGAAGCTATCAAGCTCTTTGAGGAGTAGAGTCGACTTCGTCAAGTTGGCTTTGAGAGAAGCCTCACTCCTCCCGGATGGAGAGGGAGGCCGTGGGTGTGACATTTTCTGATGGAAGTGATGATGCTTTCGGAGCTGTCCTGTATCTGAGGTGGGAGACATCAACAGGGGTGGACACTCGTCTGGTCGAGTCAAAGGCCAAGCTGACACCCCTTGACCAGAAGGGTGATGTAATCAAAGCAGAGATCTGTGGTGCAGTCTTTGCAGCCAGATTAAAAGGGTTCTGGGAGAGGCAGGGCCGTCTGGAGGTAGAGAAGTGGTTTCACTTTGTAGACAGCCAAACTATACTGGGAGAAATTCAGAGGGAGAGTTACGGGTATCAGACGTTCTTTGTGAACAGGGTTGGGGAGATTCAGAAGGCAGGGCCAGTAGCCGACTGGTGGTGGATCCCAGGGGTCGCTGACCTTGTCACTCGAGGATGTCCCCCGGAAGACCTGGACAAAGGTTCCAAGTGGCAAAAGGGACCTGAGTTTCTACTAAGGCCTGTGGAAGAGTGTATATTAAACTTGGGAACACTGCAGATGGTGTGCTGACTTTTTAGTTGTGGAAGAGTGGCCCATGAAGTCTGCGGCAGAGGTAGCGGCTAACACCAGAGAGGATGTGTGTAGGCTCCAGAGGAGGGCGTTCACGGCGGTTCTTACTCGAGCCCAGCTGAAAAAGACGTCAAGTTCGTCCAACAAGTCTCCGAGCGAGGCGGACAAGGCTCCCGGGCTCTCTAAGAAAGGAGAAAAAGAGCCCTCTAGCGAGTCCGGAAGCGAGGAAAGGCTCTGGGGGGCAGCCATCGTCAATCTTGTTAAACCTGAGAAGTTCAGCAGCTTGACCAAGCTCTGTGGAGTGATCAGCTGGGTCCGCCGAGCGGTGAACAAGTGGCTAATCCGAGGAAGAGCCATAGAGAGAGCAGAGTGGGAGGCCAAGCACTCAAAGGAGAAAGAGGGCAAGCCTGTCCTCGACGCATGGGAGCTTGGGGCTGCTTTCCGAGAACTTTGTTTGGCAGCTCAAAAAGGGGTAGCATTCCCTGAGTCAACACTGAACAGGCTTGTGGTAGTCAGGGAGGAGGTGTCAGGGCTTCTGGTGTGCTTTGGAAGGGCCCGGGCAACGGGAGAGTCAGGAGTGCCTCTGGTTCCTATATAGAGCTTGGGTCAGTACCCTCGTGGCGCGAGAGTCTCATGAAGCCAACCATGAGGGAGTCGCTGGTACTATGTTATGGATGAGGAGGAAGGCTTGGGTGGTTCAGGCTCAGCGGGTTGCAAGGAAGGTTGGGGACTGTTGCGTCTCCTGCCGGAAGACCAGAGCAAAGATGTGCCAGCAGGTTATGGCTGACCTTCCCTTTGAGCGGACTGAGCCGGCTGCCCCATTTGAGTTTACAACTCTGGATCTGTTTGGCCCATACATGGTCAGGGATGTGGCAAAGAAGAGGTCTAGGATGAAGGTCTGGGGTGTGGTGTTCTCTTGTATGGCTTCTAGAGATATGCACACCGATATGGTGGAGGGCCTGTCCACAGAGAGCTTCATGGGTACTTACCAGAGATTCACAGTGTTCAGAGGACACCCGAAGAAAATCTGGTCAGACCGGGGCACAAATTTTGTTGGAGCTCGGCCTGCACTTTTCCTAGAAAGTCTCGACAAAGGATGAAGTAAGGGGAAAGGCTGCCAGGCAAGGAACCGAGTGGATCTGGGTGTTCCACCCAGCCGACTCACCTCACAGGAATGGTGCGGCGGAAGCAGCGGTCCGCATCCTCAAGCAAGCGCTGAGTAATGTGGGGGGTGGCGGGGACCTCACAGGACTAGAGTTCCAAACTATGCTCTACAGGACAGCCCAATTATCGAATGAGAGGCCGATCGGCGCGAGACTCCAGGTCCAAGATGACACAGTAGAGGTGATCACCCCCAACACCCTGCTACTGGGGAGGGCTGGACCCACAGGGGACTCACAGAGCTACGAGTTCCAGGGCTACCCATTTGTGAGATTGAGAGCAGTCCAGACTGAAGTAAACAAGTTCTGGCAGCGCTGGACCAGGCTTGTTTATCAGGCCTAAGTGGCATAGTAAGGCTCGCAATGTGGCAGTCGGAGATCTTGTTTGGCTTGCCGATCAGAATGCGCTAAGGGGTCAGTTCAGACTGGGCCGGGTTGTGAAGGTGGCCCCTGAAGTGAATGGGGTCGTCCGTGATGTCAAAGTGAGAACGTGCCCCAGCTGTCCAGTGGCCTCGGGCAAGTGTCTGGAGAAGATCAGCAGCGATCAGAGACTCTCTATGGTCCTGAGCAGAGACGTCCGAAGGCTCTACCTGTAGAAGAGCAATAACGGCACCCCATGAGAAGGTTGATCCGAAGATTCCACCGCCAAAGGAGAGCGGTTATTTGTTTGTGGTATCCTTGGGTCTAGAGTCCAGGGCCCTCATTCATCAACGTGTCTTACGCACACAGATATGTGCTTAACCTGTGCGTACGACCATTTCTAAGCAAAGAGTGGGATTCATCAATTTCAACTTGAACTTGACTTCGTGCTTATGTGTACGCACAGCTCGGAGCACACTTAGCTGACGCCCAGTGGTAGAATATATTATTACAACAAGGAAATGAGCTTCTGTGCATTAGTTTCAACACTGGCATGTTCTGTATGAACCGTAATTCATTATAGTTCATTGTAAAATAGCAACAGTAGTGTAATTATGGTCAAAACCCTATAAATAGCATTTGGAATAATAGATCTTTCTCTCAGAATGAATGCAGCATGGTTTATATAGCGTTATCGGAATATACGGGGTGTACTGACTGACTGCGCTCCGCGTAGCTCAACTCGTTATTATTTTGCGCACAGACCGCAGAAACACGGGAACGTTTTGATTATATTTAAAAGGCTTTACGTTAAACGAAACAAGTGGAATTTCGAAGCTGTAAGCAGAATACAAGTCATATGAACACCCACGATATAGTGTTCTTCCCCCTTTTTACTGTATAAGAAAGAATAAAAAACGCATTGCAATGACATCAGATAGTGGACAGACTATGTAAATATGATGATGGGATTCAAGTTCGCGTTTTTGTTGATCATAGGCATGCTGTCAGAGTATGATATCTTAATCAAACATTCTAGAACATTTGTCGTCACAGATCATGTCATAATAGAACATAGGCTATGGCATGGTCCATCGTGATATTGTGTAGACTGTTATTACTGTACCGGTACCACCCATTGTGACAACAGCCTTGTGAGTCCCGCACACAAACATGATGGAATTCAAGTTCATGTATTGAAAGGCAGGCTACATCATACATGCAGTGAGATTCATTGTTCTTGTATATGCTCTCATATTATTGTTTATATAGGCTACCCAATACTGACATCAAAATAGATTGTAGTATGCCTCTAGAAATCATATGCAGCAGGTAGAAAATTGACGGAAAATCCATCGCGATTTGGAATAAAATTGAGGAGAACTTTAATCCCTGGGTATTAATCAAACAACACGGGAAAAGGCAGTCATATTCCAGCACGGTCTTTATTAGTGTTTGCGCTGCCCAGGCAGCAATGGTTAATAGATATCATATCCGACATCACCGTACGTGTACACGTCTGTCAGCCTGTCTCATAACACGCTTCCCTCGGCTTAGTCCATTTTTCCACATTTCATGGGGGTATTCCATTACCGTATATGGTTAATCGGGCGGTTCTGGTATGCAAATACTTAAAACAGTGCACGAGCTCAAACGTAGGATCAAAGTCATATTTATCAAGACAGGTGTGCAAAGAACCTGTGTACGCACGTGAGATAAATCCAGTTTTTTTTGTGCGTGCACTGATTCTAAATTCTGAGCTCACGTGTGGAAATAGAACATTTTCTACGCCACGTTGATGAATGAGGGCCCTGGATACCAAGTGGGAGGTGTGCAGCTTTCTATTGTGGTGGTGGAGTTTAGGTGCACTTTAGTTCTGTGTGTTGTAAATAAGTAATGTTAAGTGTTGTTTTTTATGCTGTGCGTTTATGTGAATGTTGATTAGTGGTAGTTGAGCTATGATTATAAATATGTTTTCATTTCGGATGTATGGAGGCACTGTATGCTTGGTTAAAGTTGTGAATGGAGATGTATTTATAAGTCACATGTGATCCAGGGACGTAGCGGGGAGTGCGCTGTAATTGGTCGAGATACGTCACGTGGTGTCAGTGAAAGTAGTAAACAGGAAGTTGCTGGGAATTTGACAGCAGAGAAGGGAGACGAGTGGGAACTGGTGAGTGGATGTGTGTAAGCGATTTGTTTTAAGAATGATAGTAGTGTTGTGGTGGTTATTGATTGAATGTGTGTTTTGTTTCAAGGTTTGTAACCTGTTGGAGAAAAAATTTAAAGCTTTCGACAACTGAGTGGCATCCTGTCCATCCCTTCACCCCAGCTGCTGGCGCATAGCAGCATAATTATAATTACTATGTTTATATAGTGGATCATACAAATACAAACACAATAAATGTTTTGGAACTTTTGATATGTATTGCCCCTCAACAGGCCACAACTGGGCAACATTAAATTATGCTTGTTAAGCACTATACCAAAAAGAAATAACAAATATATACTGATTGATTGAACATTTTAATTAACAGATTGCAGAATGGGTACAGTACAGTACAGCTCAATACACACAATTGTTAAGGGGATGCAGACCAGAGGAAGACTTTCGTCTTGTTTACATCAGGGTCCCCCATTTTCAATTCATGACATTTATGACATACACAACATACGGATATACTACAGATATAAGAATCTAATCTAGTCATCTAAACAAATCTAATAATGACATTTATGACATACACAACATACAGAGATAAGAATCTAATCTAATCATCTAAACTAATCTAATCATAATAATAATAATAATAATAATAATAATAATAATAATAATAATAATAATAATAATAATAATAATAATAATAATAATAATAATAATAATAATAATAATAATAATAATAACTTTATTTGTATAGCACTTTTCATACAGAGGTTGCAGTTCAAAGTGCTTCACAACAGTAAAAAATGCAGGCATAAGCGAGCATACAGGTAGCAAGGTATGGTAAATCACAGTGTTTCACATTAGGATCTAGCATCCCAATAGGCTCTCTGTTTACAGTTTCATTCAGTAATACAAATAATAAAAATAGTTTAAAATGATTCAGTTTAAAAATAGTCAAAAAATTATAAAATAGAACGGACATACAACAGGGTATTTAACATACAACAGAGCAGTGCATCAGTAAGGAGTAAAAAGTGTGATAAAATAGTTCTCTTAAAATTACAGTGCATACAGTAGGAGTTAGTGAGATACAATTTGCATAGAACCGACACATGAATTTGATAGGCAGTGTATAAAAGTAGGCAGGGTAAGAATAGTGCAGGTAAGTACAATTTGTGTCAGGATATCCCTGATGTTTCATTGAAATGCCTAAGCAAAGAGATAGGTTTTAAGCTGTCTTTTGAAGATGTCTAGCGAGTTGGCTTCCCTGATGTTTTGGGGTAGTTTGTTCCACAGTTTTGGGGCATAGTTGATAAAGGCTGCATTAGCGATCCTCTTTTGACTGTTTCTGGGAGCCTCTAGTAGTCCAGCAGCTGATGATCGCAGTAATCATGACATTTAAGACATGCATGACATACAGATATATATATATCTCTCTGAGTAGTGAGCACCTGAAGACTGTGCTATTAAACCAGGAAGTGCAGCACTGTTGATAGGGCTGTAGCCTCCACTACTCTAGTGCCCTGCGCTGCAACACAACTAACAGAAGAGTGAACAAAAAACGCTCATGGACTGTCATTGACTGCTCGCTTGTGTTGTTCGTTGGATTAGTTTTGGATTATTTGGGCTCACCAAACCAACTATCAAAACGTACCCGCGGTCTCACACTGACTGAGTCGCTTGTGTTGTGTCGCTGTGTGTCAGACTCTAGAGGCACCCGCCCACCTCTACCTCTACCTCTGATTGGCTTACCATGACATTTTACTCAACCTCAGCCAATCGCACGCTGCCCACTTTAACCAAGGAAGGACAGAATGCCTCTCTGCGCAGAGATCTGTCTGATGAAAAAAAAAAGCTTCAATCATAGTAACGCTATGGGCTGGGAAACAAGATAGCTGCCTGAACTAAGTGATTAATTTTACAATTCTTACCTCCACTCAAGGACAATTTCAATAATTTTGTTTCGACTTAAACTAAGTAAAGGCTTTTGATAAAACGTGGTGATTTGCAAGATGGCAACAACAAGGAAAGGCCAGCGAAACAAACCAGGTGTCGATGACCAAACAATTGAAACAGACGACAACGACCCCACTCTGGTCGAAATCATCTGCGTATTTAGACCACTATCAGTAGGGCACGTGCCCTACTGATGGTCATCTGTGCCCCACTGATACAATTTTTTTTCTTTTCTTTTTTTAACAAATGTTTTTTATTTTCCCTTTTTTAACATGATCAAATGATAATTTAACATGATCAAATAATTATTATAATATTTTTTACTTCGCTTTGAAATATTATAGTGAAATATTTTGCACTGTCGCATTTATCTTGTTGAAATCCTCCAACAGGCTCTTTTTTGTAAGTTGACTGGTTTGCACACCAATAATACAGTGCAATAATAGAATAGTAGAATAGATAGTAAAATTATGCAATAGAATGGCCAGAGTAAAATAGTGCTACAGTACAATGAACAGCGGGGTGTATTAGAAGGCTACAGATGAAGCCTTTAGTTTTCATGGACGCTTTGCCGCGACGCGCGCACAGTGATATCACGTTGTTGAAATTAATTAGGAATCCAGGCTGCTGTTCTATTTTATGCCGCCAGGAGGCGCAAAGTCATTAGACGGACGCTACAACGTCCTACACAGTATATACTGTATAACGATCTGTATATGTTTTGTTGTCTAGAATAAATACCATACCATATGTCTACAGGCGTATATGTGAATAGGCGTTCTAAACCTTTAAATTACAATGACGGCGAATTGCTTAGGAATGCTGAACAATGATCCGCGTTTATGCAGTCAAAGCGGTAATATAATGGATCTATTTTGTCTGGTACCGTGGTTTAGTGGTTTATGCTCATACCTCTCAAGCCGACGACCGGTGTTTGAATCCCACCCATTCTGATATATATATTTTTTTAATTATTTATAAAATGAAATTGCCCGCAACGATGTGCATAATACAATAGTAATAATATATAATAAGAATCCAACCAATCCATCCAAAAATCGAATACAATAAACAGTGTAAAGCAAATAATTTATCATATCACAGCAAAATCCTCACTGCACAAACCTCGGTCAACCTAGGTTTTAGGTTGTATCAAACCAGACGGCTGTGATCGCAACCACTGTCAAGAGTTCAGTTTTATGTTATTATCTACATAATATCTGATGGTGAAACGCTGTGCGTGGGGTACCTGTAATTCGGACACCAGGTACCCCGAAAGACTGGATGGAGGAGTATATTTTGTACCTTTTCCGAAGCCCAAAAGAAAACTCGAGAAATGCAAGCGGTGGATTGTGTTGTGTCGTCGACCACATAAACAGCTGAACGTGAAGACCATTACCAAGGACACTTATGTTTGCTCAAAGGTAAGGTCAATTCATAAAGACATAATATTTGACGGCATGTATTAGAAACGTAGACCAAACTATTAGTTTGCTAACGTTTGACTTTAACTGCGAACTAGCTATTGTGTATCCAGCCCAGTTAGCCAACGTTAGCAGCTAGCTAACGTTAGCTGCCAACATGTTATATATCTACTCATCCTCGCTAGTTAGCTGGTGTTTTTAGCTAACTTTGGCTTCTGTCTTTTCACCCCAAAGCACTTCAGAGATGGGAAGCCAACTCTGGAAAAATCCAGATCTCCCATCCGGGCTCTCGTGTCTGCTCTCACCCAAAAAAGGTAACAATATCGCAGATATTTCTGCATCATAACGTTAAGTTCTAGCTCTGTTATCAATACATCCAACTGTGTTATCAGTATGTTCTAACTGTGTATTAGCAGAATACTAATAACAGAATACTACTACATGCACTAAGAATGCTCGATGCACTTCAGATGCCATAGTGCCACTTGAAACCAGTAACAACAGGGACAACGATGTAAACAGTAAATAAGTCCTGGACTTTTCGTTTTATCCCTGACAAGGCAAACACAAATGTTGATCTGTCAAAGTTATGTTTGTTGTCAATAAAATCCACTTTGAGCTGCATTTTATGTATGAAAGATGCTCCATAAATGAACTATTATTATTATCTGTCTATGCTTAGCTAATACTCAGTGTTACAAAGGGTCAGATTGAACCGAATATATATATTTATTGCTTGAGATCCCATGTATAATATTTGTATATCGTCTGATATCCCTTGTATATTCTTTGTACATATACACGAATATCCCTTTACCTAGGTACAGGCCAGACCATAATGTTCGTTCTCCTATTGGACAGCGACTCCCCTAGGCGCCACGGCCATACCCCCAATGCCGAGTTCAAAGCCACCGCCAAGGCTTGTCTCAACATGCCCAGTTTTGCGCAGCAATACGAGACAGAAATGAGGTTGGCACTAGATTGTTCATCTTACGTATAAATACGTCGCAGGTGGATACAGAAGCACTTAGTTAGTTACCCTCAAAACGTTAAAGCCTTCACCACGAGTCAACGACCAAGTGAAGTGAGCAACTTTGCGTCTAAATAGAGCACTTATAACCGCGTGCGAATAGGATAGTAAAAGTGTCAGAGCTTAGTGAAATAACGTCAAGTTCGACCTAGTTAATGTGAAGTACCGTGCACAGGAGAATCTACACCGGTGAATGCAGAGCCTTTTCCGGCTGGATTATTGCTTTGGTACTGTGGCGGCTGGAGCAGAGAACCGTCTACCCCACTGCTGTGTGGGATTTACCCGTGAGGAGCATCACTCGAGCCCGTCTCTAGGAGAGGCTGGCTGGCTTTCATCCATGCTGCACGCATACTTGGATTATAGCTGCTGCTTTCGTCTGCCGATCAAGGGAGTAATGTACCGCCTCCCGTAGCTGGAGCTTATTGATTCCTCTGTGATCCAGACTTTTGCATTCGAACATTCCTCTCCCCTGCTGGCTTACAACCGGAGGGAACCCCTTAGTATCTCCAGCTGACCTACGAGTGTGCTTTATATAATTCTTATGCTACGGGTGGTATTAATTATCCCCTGCGTAATATGCTCATGGACTTACGCTCTTGACCTATTCATGCATATTCTTCGCCTTACAAGCGCAACTCTCAATCTCAATCTTAATAAATAATGTAAGATAATCTTGGTGCTCTTCTAATAAATATTATTATAAACAGTACTTTCTTGTTAAGCCGTGTTATTGTGGGGGTGTTCATCACATATACCTGTGTACTGTATGGCCAGTAGTAATGTACATAACTCAGTAGTGGTTTAATGATACCATACTTATTCAATACAGTCAGGGAATTGTACCCCTCAGTTACAATTGGTCCTTCGAGCCAGAGGGTAATTAGCGTAATATTAATATAATATTAATATTGACATGGCCAACGATGAACACTCCACAAACGGTTCTCCTAAGCTAGATCGCCCGCAGCGCAGACGGCAGCCACCTTCTTACCTAGAGGACTACGCTGCCAGTCTACTACCTAGCTTTATACAGACGTTAAACGCGGAAAAAGCGGATAGTAAAAGTATGTCAAACCCTACCGACCAGGCGACCCTGCCAGTAGAGACCCTAGTGGGTTCTAACGTAACTGACCAAGCTCACGGGGGGGACCAGGAGGGACATGACATGACTTTACCCCCCGCCAACGTCAACGGGATAGTCCCCGGAGAGCTCCAGGATAAAGAAAGCCCTCCAGGGACGGAACCCGACCCACCACCAGAAGAGACGCGCACCCAGGAGATGGACCTCCTCGGAGCGCGACAGGAGAACGGATCTCCAACGAGCACTGCCAGAAGCCGATCACCTCCGCCGGTGTCTTCCCCCAGCGAAGCGGACAAGATGCTGGCGCAGGCATTCATCGCCACCCTGGCAGCCTCCACCAAACGCGATCGACTTCAAGCGCAACAGACGAGCGAGCGCGAACAAGCTGCAGACCAACGAGAGCGCCTTCACGCGCAACTCCAAGCGCAAGCCCTCAGCGAGCGCGAACACGCTGCAACCGAGCGAGAGCGCTTCCAGGCGCAACAAAGGAGTGAAGACGACCGCATAAGACTGGAGACCAGACGCCTTCAGACGGAAGAGAACATTGAAAGAAGCCGCGCCGATGCACAGTGCGCCGCCGCCAATGCACAGCGCGACGCTGCCCATGCCAGCGCCAATGCACAGCGCGACGCCGCCAATGCCCAGCGCGAAGCAGTGCGCGACGCCGCCCATGCCCAGCGCGAGGCAGAGCGCGACCGGCTGCAGGCGCAGATGATGGAAAAATTGATTGCCATGGCGACACCCCCTCTCTCCGCACGGAGCTCCCGGAGATCATCACGACAAGGGTCTAGGACACATTCCCCTACCCGACCAAGCGACCCGGGACCCCGCCAACAGGAGGATCCTGTCCACGTCTCCGAACCCCCTCCCCGGCCGGTCCATACGAGACCCAGCAACCGGGAAGAACCGGACCACGCCGAGAGACTGAACAGAAGACTCCAGGACCTAGCAGAGGAAGAGGAAGAGGAAGAGGAGGAATGTCAAGCCGACCAGCAGCAACGTACTCTGGACCAGGAGGCCCAGTACAGCCCCGACCAGCAGCAACGTACTCTGGACCAGGAGGCCCAGTACAGCCCAGACGTCAGCCCCGAGTCACTGCGCTACAAACCCCCGACTCAACTCACGGGTGAGTTTGACGCACCGTCAGCACCGAGGAACAGCACCTGGGTACCCGGCCCCTGGTACCCACCAGGTACCAGCCCACGACGACACGTACGGGGAGACTCGCCCAGGAGGCCTCTCCCCCAACGCTCACCGATGTGTCAGCCATCCATGGCATCGTACCTTGGCACACCGACGTTCCCGGATTTTACACGCGAAGACAGAGCACAGTACACGGAGCTACGGATGTGCTTAGAGACTATGCTGTCCGACGTCCCAGACGAGACGTACAAATATGCTATCCTCCTCAAGCACCTGAAGGTGCCCAGAGCGCATAATATAGCGCTGGCATATTCCAACTCAAGTACCCCATACACCGCGGCTCTAGTAGCCCTCGACCAACGTTATGGACGCATATGGGACTACGTGATACAAGAGATAAGAGACATCGACCGTCTCCCCCCAGCCAGAGACAACAGAGCATTAGATGACCTCTCTATCAAGGTACAGTCCCTGGTAGGGATGCTGGGGTCCCAAAAGGAAAAAGGGATATACGAACTGTACGCTAACTCTAATGTAGAAAGGATATTAGAGAAGCTCCCTCCCGCCCGACAAGAGCGTTTTCGGCGGCAGAGAGACCACCGTGACCCCAACGGCCCAGAGGCATCCCTCCTAGACTTATCTGATTTCCTCGCCAGGGAGGTCAGCAGCCTACGACTGGACACGTTCGTGTGGAGTGGACCAAGCCCAAGACCAGGACCTCGGGGATCAAATGATAACCGCCGGTCGGTGACCGTTATGCACCAAGCCGAATCAGTACCGCAGCACAAGAACCACAACACCCCCTCGACGAAAGAGGAGTGGAAGATTGAATGCCAGTACTGTGAAGGGGAACATCGGCTGTATCAATGCGACACTTTCGGGAAGCTGACCACGGACGAGGTGAGTCAGTGGATCAAAGACCACCGCCGCTGCTTCCGCTGCGCGCGCAGCCATATGGCAGCTGAGTGCCGCTTGAAGAAGAAGTGCAGCAGGTGCGGCGGCGCCCACTTGGAGGTCCTGCATGACATCAACAGGCGTCCGCCAGGACAACAAAGTGGGCCCGTCACGGTAATGTACCAGGCCGAGGCGGTGGCACCAGTACCAAAGATCCACCAGACCGCTCCCTACTGTACCGACTGCTACAGCAGACACTGGGAGTCACGGTGCTACTCGGACGACCGCGAGTCGGCACCACCCCAGACGATCCAAGGCAACCGACCAACAGGAGTGCTCCATATAGACCAGCATAGCGGGACCCCCCGAGTGCTCATCAAAGTGGTCAGAGTGCTCCTGAGCTACGAGGACAAGGTCCTGGACACTTACGCCGTCCTAGACGATGGGTCTGAAAAGACTCTCCTCCTCGCTTCCGCCGCAGCCCAGTTGGGCCTGCGGGGTGCCAAAGGAACAATGACCATACGTACCATCAGAAGAGACCAGAAGACCATAAAGGGTAAAAATGTCTCATTCAAGATAGCAGCGGTGGACCAGCCCGAGAAGCAGTATAGTATTACCAACGTCTTCACCAGCCACGACATAGGCCTGTCGCAGTACACCTACCCCATCCCACAGCTGATGGCGAAGTATGTGCACCTACGTCAACTACCTATACCGCTTATCGACGGCGCCACACCGACCCTGCTCATCGGCTCCGACCATGCGGACCTCATTCTCCCAATTGAGGCGGCCCACATCGGACCCAAAGGATGCCCAGTCGCGGTTCAGACCCGACTGGGGTGGACGCTCCAGGGCCCCCTCTACGGACTTGACAGTCAACCCACGTCTACACGCTGCCTACACACAAAGGCGAGCGACACCGGCCACTCCCTCGTACAGCCCGTTGAGAGGCTATTGACATTAAGCGAGAGGCCTGTGAGAGAACCGTGGGCACAAGAGGGAGTTCGGAACTCCACCCCCCTCAGCTGCGCTCCAGACGTAGCTGACCTCGAACCCAGCACCCCAAGCGACTCCTTGATGGGGCGGCCGGAACCGGCCCCCCTCAGACGGGGTACAGAGCAAACAAGAGAAACAGACGGAGGAGGTGGAGGCGCAGCCAAGCACAGATCAAAGCAGTCTCAGGCCTGCTTCCTCCTAACCCCCCTACCATCCCTTCCAGCCCGTCAGAAGCGGGTCAAGGACGGGGACAACTTAAAAGTGGAAACAGTCGTCATGATCATAGACCAGTCACTACCCCGAGCTGCGTGGCCGGCCGGCCGCGTAAGCAAAGTGATCACTGGTGCCGACGGAAAGGTCAGAGCGGCAGAAGTGCTCGTCCAGGGGCGGACATACACCCGACCCGTGGCGAGGCTGATCGAGTTGCCAAGGCTCCCCGAATCTCTTAATGACGACCATGACCCACTGACTTTGTGAATTGCCCTACTCCTCACAACGGACATTGAGTAGTGGACAAGACGGTTAATCTGTCTCTGCTTATCTAATTAGGTGCGGACTAATTAGGAGGCGGCTGTTACAAAGGGTCAGATTAAACCGAATATATATATTTATTGCTTGAGATCCCATGTATAATATTTGTATATCGTCTGATATCCCTTGTATATTCTTTGTACATATACACGGAATATCCCTTTACCTAGGTACAGGCCAGACCATAATATTCGTTCTCCTATTGGACAGCGACCCCCCTAGGCGCCACGGCCATACCCCCAATGCCGAGTTCAAAGCCACCGCCAAGGCTTGTCTCAACATGCCCAGTTTTGCGCAGGAATACGAGACAGAAATGAGGTTGGCACTAGATTGTTCATCTTACATATAAATACGTCGCAGGTGGATACAGAAGCACTTAGTTAGTTACCCTCAAAACGTTAAAGCCTTCACCACGAGTCAACGACCAAGTGAAGTGAGCAACTTTGCGTCTAAATAGAGCACTTATAACCGCGTGCGAATAGGATAGTAAAAGTGTCAGAGCTTAGTGAAATAACGTCAAGTTCGACCTAGTTAATGTGAAGTACCGTGCACAGGAGAATCTACACCGGTGAATGCAGAGCCTTTTCCGGCTGGATTATTGCTTTGGTACTGTGGCGGCTGGAGCAGAGAACCGTCTACCCCACTGCTGTGTGGGATTTACCCGTGAGGAGCATCACTCGAGCCCGTCTCTAGGAGAGGCTGGCTGGCTTTCATCCATGCTGCACGCATACTTGGATTATAGCTGCTGCTTTCGTCTGCCGATCAAGGGAGTAATGTACCGCCTCCCGTAGCTGGAGCTTATTGATTCCTCGGTGATCCCGACTTTTGCATTCGAACATTCCTCTCCCCTGCTGGCTTACAACCGGAGGGAACCCCTTAGTATCTCCAGCTGACCTACGAGTGTGCTTTATATAATTCTTATGCTACGGGTGGTATTAATTATCCCCTGCGTAATATTCTCATGGACTTACGCTCTTGACCTATTCATGCATATTCTTCGCCTTACAAGCGCAACTCTCAATCTCAATCTTAATAAATAATGTAAGATAATCTTGGTGCTCTTCTAATAAATATTATTATAAACAGTACTTTCTTGTTAAGCCGTGTTATTGTGGGGGTGTTCATCACATATACCTGTGTACTGTATGGCCAGTAGTAATGTACATAACTCAGTAGTGGTTTAATGATACCATACTTATTCAATACAGTCAGGGAATTGTACCCCTCAGTTACACTCAGCTTTGTGTTTTTTCACAGAATGAGGTGTGCTGGAGATGTTACTGCCCTCACAGAGACGACACAGGTCAATCCAACACAGGACATGAGTGACAATGAAAGAGGTATGATTTATGTTTTTGGACTAAAGTGAGCATCATGGAATGTGTGCAACTTTACAATCATGTCATTGATGAACTGAATATCTCTGTGCACTCTCTCAATATATATATCTCTTCTTGTAAAAAGTACAAAGTCACAGTAGCAGTGAAGGGCTTGGGGTAATATGTGGACTGTATGAAGGCATCTGAAATTTTCTTTCTTTTTAGTATCTTGCCAAATTCTGATGCAGTCAGCCTGCCCTCTCGCTCCTTGTGCCACAGTGGACATGCAGCCTGTCCCGTCGTTTGCAGTTGTAGTTGTAAACAGCAGATGTTAGCTGCTAGCTGATTGATTGATTGATTAGCTAGCAGTCTCTAGCTACTTCCCCATAATAGTCCATTCTCAGTGTAGCCTACATGCCTTTTTCATTTTTATATGTTACTAGTATACTATTTATCAATCACATTCAGTGTTGTTGTCCTTGCTCTAAGAGACTGATAGCTACTTCCCCATAATAGTCCATTCTCAGTGTAGCCTACATGCCTTTTTCATTTTTATATGTTACTAGTATACTATTTATCAATCACATTCAGTGTTGTCCTTGCTCTAAGGACTTGTTATTGAATAGTCGTATTGCTTGTAATATACATGTCATATGTATATACTCTCTGTCAGGATCTATGGGTAACAGTACTGTATATTTGCATATCATATTATGTCACAAATGTAACAGTACTATATACCTGTATGTCATGTATGTCCCTATGCCATAAATGTCATGATGTCATGTATGTTGTGTATGTCATAAATGTCACTATGAATTGAAAATGGGGGACCCTGATGTAAACAAGACAAACGTCTTTCTCTGGTCTGCATCCCCTTAACAATTGTGTGTATTGAGCCGTACTGTATTGTACCCATTCTGCAATCTGTTAATAACGTTTTCATTCATTCATTCATTCATTCATTCATTCATTCATTCATTCATTCATTCATTCATTCATTCATTCATTCATTCATTCATTCATTCATTCATTCATTCATTCATTCATTCATTCATTCATTCATTCATTCATTCATTCATTCAGGAGCAAAGGTCAATGACCAAACACACCCAGACTACATACCATCTGTATTCCCTTCAACATCACAGTCTACACCATCTACGTCAACAAACATCAGTCGCCATGAGCGGCGTGAAAAAAGGAGAGGGATGCAGCCAAGGAGGATGGTGACCAACAGAGAACCAAGGTCGAGTCAAGCTCCTTGACCGCTTCATCTGTGGACAGCAACGACACCAAATGCAAGACGATGACAGGTGTTACCTGGCCAGTGCGTCAGCACTTGTTTTCTTTCTTGCACACAGAGAAGACAAGGAGCACCATAATCTCACCCATAGATCAGCTATTTATCACCCTTGTCAAACTGCGTCACGACATGTCCTTTGACCTCATCTCCCACATCAGAGGTGTGTCAAAGGCAACAGTCATCAAAGTGTTCTGGACCTGGATAGACCTGATGTACGTCAAGCTTGACTTCTTGATTAAATGGCAGGACAGGGACCACATATTCTCAACCATCCCCCCAGTATTCAAAACAAAGTTTCCTCGTCTCACATCGATCATAGATTGTTTTGACATTTTCATCGATGCACCCAGAACTCTTAAAGCTCGTGCTCAGTGCTATTCCTCCTTTATAAAATGCTAATTGTAAATATGTTTGTCAATGTTAATAATATGAGAGTCCACATTACAGTTCTACTTTTGTTTTGATGTGAAGAGTGATGCTGCATAGGAGGACTGCACTTAGCACTGACTGAGAAAGTACATATTACAGTTCTACTTTGACATTTAAAATGTTGGACCAAAGCATTGCATGTAATTAGAATACAGGCAAATAAAAGTAATTTAGTTTAAAGTACAATCTTGGCTGTCTTTTTCTCTCAATGCTTCAATAGGTAGATGACTAAATGTAAATGTAAATGTAAAATCAAATTTTAACAGATTGCAGAATGGGTACAGTACAGTACAGCTCAATACATACAATTGTTAAGGGGATGCAGACCTGAGAAAGACTTTCGTCTTGTTTACATCAGGGTCCCCCAACATATATGACATACAGATAGACAGTACTGCTACATTCATACATTTATGACATACCAAATTTGCAAATACAGTACTGACCATCTTTGAGGACAACCAACCTGTGTGCCTGCGCCAACAATTAGCATTTCAATGGTGTGTGTGGGGGTTGCGCCACATTCCAATGTCACACCTACATATACACAGGCTAGTCACTCTACCCCCCTGTTGGGATGGAGGGAGAGACGAGACAGACTGTTTTCAAGTTTAATGTACATTAGATCTCTTGTTTTCAAGTTCAATGTACATTAGATCTCTTGTTTTCAAGTTTAATGTACATTAGATCTCTTGTTTTCAAGTTCAATGTCTGTTGTGTTAATGGATCTTAATCACATTAGATCGCATGTGTTCCAAGTTCAATGTCTGTTGTGTTAATGGATCTTAATTACATTAGATCTCTTGTTTTCAAGTTCAATATCTGTTGTGCTAATAGAGTGTAAAGACGCTTAACCCCCAATTGCTCCTGATGAGCAGGTTGGCACCTCTGCCGTCTGTGAGTGAATGTGAGGTATAAGTTGTAAAGCACTTTGGATAAAAGCTCTATATAAATGCTGTACTCTGTCGTCTACTCTAAGCCATCCTAGGTTGTCAAAGTGGGCAGGGGTGAGGTGGGTTCTAGGGGTAAGGTCAAGTAGAAGTCTGACCAGTTTGTTTTGTGATGTTTGTAATCTTGTTTTTAGTGCCTTTGAGGTGCTTTAGTATCATGAGGTGCAAGCATAGTTGTAGTACCCTTGAATGAGTGCTCCTGCCAGAGTCTTCAGCCATGTCCTCCAACACACAATATTTAATACGTATTCATCTGACTCTGCTGGCACAGTTGTAGTGCGGGGGACATCCAGGCTAACGTTAGCTACTAACTGTCAGTTAACCAACACTGTCAGTTCGTATTATCTTAGGTTGATGTTAGGTTGCCGTTTACCTAGGTGTAGCAAGCTGGTAAACAAATGTTTAAAACATACCCTAGTGTAAAATCCCAAGATATTTATATGAAGAGACCTGAGAGATGGACTGTGTGTGGATGACCACAGGCCTGTGGTCCCCAACACCTCTGGGGTCAAACACCTTCTCCTCAGTCTTCTTAACATTTAAAACCAGACAGTTATTGTCGCACCAGTTTACAAACCTCTGGATTTCCAAATAATAGTCAGCTAGGTCACTGTCATTCTTAATTAGAACTAAAATGGCAGTGTCATCAGAAAATGTTATGAAGCGGTTGTTAGGATACAGTAGATGCTTCTGCACTCGTTTGTATATAAGGTAAAAAGCACAGGTGAACTTACTATACCCTGGGGAGCTCCAGTGCTCAGGGTTCTAGATTCTGAAAGAGTGCCGTTAACACTGACCCGCTGTGTACGGTTAGTTAAAAAGGAATGATACCATCTTATAATGAGAGGGTGGACATTAAGCCCATTCAGCTTCTCAATTAAAAGGTGCGGCTGTATCGTATTAAAAGCTGAACTAAAATCTACAAATAAAAGTCGGACATAAGAGGTAGGATCCTCTAAGTGCTTAGATATAAAATGAACCAAGGCTGAGGCCGCATCATCAGTACCTGGGGGTCGCGGCCTGAAAAGTTTGGGAACCCCTGAGTTAGACAACAAGTGATGTGTGGGGGAGATGTCAACTACTAACTAACAGTTATTTGTAGACATATGTCTGACTTCAGTATAATTAGAATGACCTGTGTCCATAAAAGAGCCAACATCACTTTGCAGGCCAGTTTGTGCTGCTGCCGGGGAAAAAGGCAGAGCTCACTGATGTGATTGATTGATTGATTGATTGATTGAAAACTTTATTAACAGATTGCAGAATGGGTACAGTACAGTACAGAGAGCGACAGGTCTTAACGGTTTAATTATTTTATTCAGCGACATTGCGTACACAAACTTATTGTTAACAAGAAGCATTACACTAACGCTTTCTTCTGATGAAATGAATGGACAAGAGAGCCATACGTCGGCCGTCTAATGAAGTTAGATTTGACACTTTGACTGCTGAATTTACACGTGGAACTGGACCACAGCCTGGTTCAAGGTACTGCAGTCCAAACCTCTCCCCCGTGTCCCTGACAGAGAGGTGGAGCGCTGGGTATTTGATTAGCCAGGATAACGACCCCAAACACAGCGCTGCCAGAGTTTGCATGAAGCAGAGGGGATCAATTGGGTCAAAACGCCAGCTGAATCTCCAGATTTTTGGCACATTGGACAATATTGGACATTAATAAATTAAATGTAATGAACTGACATGAAAGAAGTAAAACGTTAGAAGAAGTAAATAATTAGAAAAACGGGGATTCGAACGCGGGTCGTCCGCGTGAGAGGGAAAATGACTAGCCATGAGACCACAGTGCCAGATAAATAAAATATCCATTATATATCCTCCAATGAATGAACAAAAAGGCGCGTTGGGCAGTTGTCACCAGCTGTATGAGAGCGACAGGTCTTAACGGTTTAATTATTTTATTCAGCGACATTGCGTACACAAACTTATTGTTAACAAGAAGCATTACACTAACGCTTTCTTCTGATGAAATGAATGGACAAGATAGCCATACGTCGGCCGTCTAATGAAGTTAGATTTGACACGTTTGAATATATACACTTTGACTGCTGAATTTACACGTTTAACTTATTCATTCTTTAACTCAGCAACATTCTAATCGTGTAGTCTGTAAACATACTGTAGGACGTTGTAGCATCCTACTGTATGAATGAAGTCACCAGTGGTAATGGAACTGAATGGAACTTGAGCTTCCAATGAATGAACAAAAAGCCGGTGCGTCGGGAAGTTGTCACCAGCTGTATGAGAGCGCCCCCGCTGGTCATTGTTAACATTAACCATGCCAAACGGCATCAAAACGGCCCACACACAGTTGTTCCAGGACTATTTCTGGCTGTATCTGTATGGTGAAGAGGTACGTTTTTAGCTTATTTCTGAAAATATTAAGAGATCTAGCTTCCCTAATGTCCATAGGTAGTGTGTTCCATTCCTTTGGTGCTAGTTAGCAAAGGCTGCATCCCCGATTTTCTTTAGACTGTGGCTTGGAACCTTCAATAGACCAGTAGTAGATGATCGCAATGTTTATACTTTGTATATAAGGAGGAGGACCTTGAACTGAATTCTAAATGTTACCGGAAGCCAGTGTAGGTTACTTACTTGTAACTTCAGGTTTGATCCAAGGAGTAAGTTGCCCCATATTGCTCTGTAACATTTCTCTTTTTGTTATAGGACCAACTAGTAGGATTTCAGTTTTGCCCTCATTTAATTTTAGGAAGTTGTTCGTCATCCATTTGTTTATTGCTAAGAGACAGGCGGAAATGGAGTTTATAGCTGTGTGATCATTTGGTTCAGCGGAGATGTACAATTGTGTGTCATCTGCGTAACTATGGAAACATACATTGTGCTTTCTAATGATGTCTCCTCAATGTTCAATGTTCAATGCAATGTTCAATGCAAGTAAAGCACTTTAAACTTTAAGTATGACTAAATGCTTTCTTGACTATATATATAGTAACTGTTCCAAAATGCATAGATTTCTATGTATTTTAGGGGTTTGGGGGGCTAGCTCTTTTTAATATAAATGTCAGATTGTTTTATTTATTTCATAGATTTCTATGCATTTCAGGAGTTTGGTGGGCTGGCTCCCCAAAATAATTAAATAACATAACCCTAACCTAACCCTAAAACTGAAATAAAGTAAAAAAAGAAAAAAAAAGTTACAAAATCCACAAATCTTTGCCAAAAAAACTGCCAAAACCGGCAAAAAAATATTTCATATACTTCTGTGCCCCCCTGTGCCCCAGTAGAGTGCTGGGTCTAGATACGCCTCTGGTCGAAATTATGTCAGTGTTAAAATCTCAACACATTGCGATACTGGGCCGATTAGACGGTATCTATACTCGTCTGGAAAGGTGACAAACCAAGTATTGGCGATTAAAGAAGGACTGACTAAAACAAACAAAGCAGTCGACAAACACAAGCAGCGCCTGAAGCAGAAGATAGGATTTCTACACTAGAAGACACCGTGCAAACAACCCAGCGAGAGTTACACCGAGCCGAAAAGATATTAAAAACAATGGAGATGAAAACGGATGAATTAGAAAACAGAGGGAGGAGGAAAAATCTGGTTTTGCTGGGGCTTCCAGAGAAATCGGAGGGTGACCAAACTCTACCTGAGTACATTCAGCACAAACTAGCCAGCTGGCTCAAGCTTTCATAGGAAAAAACACTCGAACTGGAACAAGTGTTTCGCCCAGCGCGACCACAATCACAACCACACGCTGGGAAATATCCCAGACCAGTCCTAATCCGCTTTTTACGAATCGGGGACAAAGAGCTGATCCTACAAGCAGCAAAGAAGTCTACAATCGCAGAGGGGGAAGCCAAACTCACCATTCGCCAGGACCTGCCCGCAGAGGTGCGTCGAAGATGCAGAGAATTCGACCGGATGACCAAGATATTCATCGAAAAGGGCATGTTTCGAGGATTTGCATACCCACACCGGCTTCGAATCCTCCATAAAAGCAAAATTGTCCTGTTTGACGATCCAAAAGAGGCAGAATCATTCGCAGACGAGCTGGACTGAGTTTTGCCTTGTAAACCGTTACCCAGGGTGGAGGTAAGAAGATGACATTTATGTTTTTTTTGTTTGTTTTTTGTTTGTTTGCACCCCCTCATTATGGCTGTTATAATACGGACAAATCATTTGACTTTGAAACCCCAGAGGAAGGGGTATTGATTTGCCAATACAGTCGCGATCGGTTGTTTTCTTTCTTTTCTTCTCAACGTGTATTTACTGGCAGCAGTACTTCCTGCAACAACGTGTGACGTCATACGGACGATACCATGACTAAAAGAAGGGAGGAATCGCAATACAATTTAATATGTATTTGTTTTGCACTGATATTTTTCTCTCAAACATTAGAAGGTCACAATGACTGAATGTTAAAAAGTATGTGGAGAGGAGAACTCTCAGTAGTATAATAAAAAAGAAAAAAAAGAAGAAAAAAAGTCTGCCTAATAAGAAACACCCCTCCCCATTCAGTAATATCAGGTGACCAACTAATATTTAACAACATGGGGGGAAGTGAAGAGGGGAGGGGGTGTAAAAATAAATAAAAATAAATAAAAATAAATAAAAAGGAAGTGATTACACTGAAGACAAGAGCTCCAGGGGCCAATATAAGAAAGATTTAATTCTTTTTCAGTTATTTTTTTTTTCCATTATTGTTTCTCTATGGCCTACTAGGAGTAAGGGGGTAAATGTCGTGGTTCAGAAAACCATGGCTGGGGTGGGTTGATGTATTTCATGTATGTTTTTTATTCTATGTATGTGTATTCTATGTATGTTTTGTATTCTATGTTTTTGTTTTTTGGTTATGTTTATTAATAAAAGCAAGAGCAATATTTTTGAGGCAAATGTATACAGTCACAGATAATCCTCAAAGATTGCACCAACTACCATGTCAGATATAATAATAAATTCGTGGAACATTAAAGGCTTGGGAAATCCTATTAAAAGGGAAAAAAATGTATCCATTCTAAAAAAAACAAAGTAGATGTGGCTTTTTTACAAGAAACATATTTGTCAGACACTGAACACGCAAAGTTAAAAAGAGAATGGGTAGGTCAGGTCTATTTCTCATCACATAAAAGTCATAGCAGAGGAACGGCTATTTTGATTAACAAAACAATACCATTTACAGTAGAAAAAACAATTACAGACCCAAACGGACGGTTTGTCTTAGTTTCAGGCTGCATTTGGGGAACATCCATAACTTTTTTGAACGTTTATGCCCCCAATGCAGACGAACCCACATTTATGTTTGACATGGTGTTGCTGTTCAATGAAAACTGTAAAGGTTTTGGAGTGATGGCGGGAGATTTTAACCTGACAATGACAGCATTGGATAAATCTAGTCAGACTAACCATAGCTCCAAATCCTCAAAAGTTCTTCAAGGGTTATGTGCAGAAAGTGGCCT
Organism: Notolepis coatsorum; assembly: GCF_963971535.1. Lineage (NCBI taxonomy): Eukaryota > Metazoa > Chordata > Actinopteri > Aulopiformes > Paralepididae > Notolepis > Notolepis coatsorum. The sequence goes on from NC_140165.1 coordinate 62,193,483, forward strand.
AATTGATGTCTGGCGTGAATTACATCAAGGCATTAAAGACTACAGCTTCTTCTCAAATGTACATAACTCGTATAGTAGAATAGACTATGCCTTTATTTACTCAAAATATATATACAAGTTTCAAGTTTCAAGTTTCAAGTTTCTTTAATATCCTTGTCATACAGAAGTACAGAATACTTTTATACAAAATGCTTCTTACTGTTACGCTCCAGAGACTGTGCAAGACAAGATAAGTATGAAATAAAATAACATAGTATAGCATGTAAATTAGAAGTAAAAAAATGAGGTCACAGTGTTCAGTATAGACATATGTACAATGTTCGATGAAGAGTAGACGTACTGAGTTACCATATAATATACAATACTGTGTAGTGTACTAATATACAATACTATATAGTGCAAGGCAGAAATAGGATGAGGTGCAATTTAGGTACAATTTACAGTAGGTGTACGAGTTGTAGTGCAAATCCTTTATCAATAAATATAAAGTGTGTTTGTGTGATCTAAAGTGTGGAGAGTGGGTGCTGCAGTGTATTGTTTGTTTAAGTGAGTGTGTGCGTGTGGGTGTGTGTGCTGTGTGCATTTGATGGTTGTTGCATAGTGTTTATTGTTCGTTTAGCAGCCTGATGGCCTGGGGATAGAAGCTTGATAAAGGATTATGAAATTAGCCCAATCGTTTTATCAGATCATGCCAGAATATGCCTGACTATTCAGTTTAATAGGAACAACTCGTTCACCAAACAATGGAAATTTGATAATTCATTACTCCAAGATGAAGAATTTAAATTAAAAACACGAACATGGATTACAAACTACATAAAGGAAAATAATGACCCCCTCATTGACCCTAACATTATCTGGAAGGCTGCAAAAGCCACTTTAAGAGGACTAATCATTTCATATGGTTCATTTAAAAAGCGAGTAAAAAGAGCACAAGCACAAGAACTTGAGAGAGAAGTAATAAGATGTGAAGCACTTCATAAGACAGTGTCTACAGAGGACAATTGGAGACAATTAATTGTGGCCAGGGCCAAATTAAACCTTAATATTTCAAATGAAATTACAACAAAAATGAATTACGTTAGACAAAAGCATTACGAATTTGGCAATAAACCAAGTAAATTACTGGCCCATCAATTAAAGAAAGAACAAACTGAAAGAACTATTAAAGTCATTAATCTCAATGATAATATAACATATCAACCTAAAGAGATTAATCAAGCTTTCTTTGAATTCTACAATACACTTTACAAATCTCAAAGTTCTCATTCACAAGAACAAATGGACCAGTACTTACAAAATAAGAAATTGTCAAAATTGTCTGAATTAGACCAGCAATACCTTAACTCATCATTTACAAAAGAAGAGGTTCTGGCCACAATTAAGTTAATGCCCATAAATAAAAGCCCAGGACCAGATGGTTTTTCTGCTGAATTTTATAAAGAATTTTGGACTGAACTTCATCCCATTTTTATGGAAATTATGTATAATTTCTGTCATAACAGAATACTCCCCCAATCAATGAACCTAGCACATATCACAGTATTGCACAAAAGTGGCAAAGATCCTTTAAATTGTTCATCATATAGACCTATTAGTCTTTTAGATCACGATTACAAGATTATAACCAAATTATTAGCAAAAAGACTAGAAGATATTTTGCCTAAATTGATTAATCCAGACCAATCAGGTTTCATAAGAGGGAGATATTCTGCTGACAATATAAGGAGACTTTTGAATGTAATAAATCATTTGGACACCAGTCAGAACCCTTCTCTGCTCCTATCGCTGGACGCAGAGAAGGCCTTTGATAGGGTTGAATGGAACTTTCTTTTTTCTATACTTGACAAGTTTAATATGGGACCGAACTTTATCGCTTGGATTAAAGCAATCTATAAAAATCCTAAAGCAGCTGTCATTACCAATGGAGCTTCGTCTGATTTTTTTGCACTAACGAGAGGGACAAGACAAGGATGCCCACTGTCGAGTTCACTCTTCGCGATGGTGATTGAATTGTTGGTGTCATGTGTACGAGACTATATTAACATTAAAGGACTGAAAATGAATAATGAGGAACATAAAATATCCTTATATGCAGATGACATTATTTTATACATAAAATACCCAGAACAGTCCTTATCACACTTATATAACGAAATAGAGCAATTTGGAAAATACTCTGGATATAAGTTAAACTTTAATAAATCAAATGCTTGTCTCCTGCATATGACCCCAACAGAAACGATGTATAAAACATATCCTTTTAATTGGTCTCCAGAAGGGTTTAAATATTTGGGAATAAACATTACACCGCAACTAGAGAACTTGTACAGGGAAAACTATTGTCCTCTTATAGAAAAGATAAAAACTGATTTGTGTAAATGGTCCACACTCCCATTATCTCTGCTGGGAAGAATAAATGTAATAAGAATGAACATCCTTCCAAGACTAAATTTCCTTTTTCAAATGTTACCATGTTACTTATCTACAGAATTTTTCAAATCTATGAATAGACCCATCTCAAAATTTATTTGGTGCAACAAAATGCCTAGGATAAAGTTATTGACACTTATGAAGCCGGAATCCATGGGAGGTCTCGGTCTCCCCAATCTCCAACATTATTTTTGGTCAGCCCAACTAAGAAATGTACTGTCATGGTCGTTGGGAAGACGGGACTCACAGTGGTTTCAGCTAGAAGCTAAATTTGTTGACCCGTTACCATTGGACTCTCTCATTATTTATAAAACAATTTAAAAAGATAAGAAACATAGGTAATTGTTTCACTGTTTTTAACACGCTATGTGCTTGGAAGGACTGCTAAAAAAAACTTGGTATCACCAATTGTACCTCCATATACTCTCCTATCTATCACAATCCTGATCTAGATAAACATCTAAGATCAATTAATATACTCAAATGGGCTCAGTTGGGGATAAGTCAATTCAAAGACCTGTTTCACACAAATATGCAGTTAAAATCATTTATGGATTTAAGAACAGAATATGCCATCCCAAATACTGATTTCTTTAAATATTTACAAATGCGAAACATTATACATGTACTGAGAAGAGAAAATAAACTATGACTAGAATTACATGAAATAGAAGAAATACTAATGTCATCGACCATAATTAAAGGTAAAATTTGTGAATTGTATGACATCTTCTCCAAAGAATGTCACTCATCTTTTTTGCCTTTGTTGATGATCTGGGAGACAGACCTAACCATGAAATTTGAAGAAAATACATAGCTAAATATTTGTGATAGAATACACTTTCCATTTACAAGTAACAAAATCAAAGAAGCTAATTTTAAATGTACCCATAAATTGTATCTAACTCCAATAAAAATGCATAAAATGTCTAGAGATAACTCATTAAACTGTCCTAGATGTAAAACTAACGAAGGAACATTTCTACATATGTTTTGGCACTGTAATAAACTAAAACGATTCTGGAATTGTATTCATTCATTTACAAAATCTGTATTGGAAACGGAATTTGACTTGTCTCCATGTGCCTACTTACTAAATGAATTACCTGAGATCCAGATGGATCCAAAAAAATATAGATTGCTGATTGTTATAACATACTTTGCCAAGAAATGTATTCTCCTGTTTTGGAAAAATGACTCTTCGCCCACTTTTGAGATGTTTCAAGATCAGATATCCCAGCTTCTTCCATTGGAGAGATTGACCTTGGAGGAACGTGGCCGGGGGCGGATGTTCCGGGACCTTTGGTCTCCGCTGTTTTCTCGATTGAGCAGGGGGGCTGTTGATTGATACGGCTAGTTGCGGTATGTGAATATATCCGCATGCTGTCGCTGGCCGTGTCGATTGGTGGTTTTGCTGTTTGGTTGGGGGAGGGGTGGGGGCCGGGGGTCTTGGGGTGTCTGTCCCCGGTTGTGTATTTTTTGGAGGTGGGTTTCCCTAGTGGAAGAAGTTGTACAACAGACGCGTAAGAGGCCTGTCTGTTGTACAACAATGATGTTGTTGTTGTCATTGTTGTTATTATTTGTTATTGTTTATTTAAATTTTATTATTGTCCTGTATTTATTTAGTTTTGTTGGCCGCAGGTGGGGGAAGGGACCAGAGGGTGAGATAATTGCCGTGTGCTGTGGGACATGTATCTGCTGTACACCTGTTATTCAAATAAAAAATCATAGTAACGCGCCGCATTTTTTGGCAGTAACGGTAACAGCGTTATTAAGATTGGAAGAGTAATCCGTTAGATACTGAAAAAAGTAACGCAGTTAGTAATGCCGTTATTTATAGCACTGTTACTCCCATCACTGGTGTTAACGAGTTTGCTCACTCACTTTCTTCCTTTCTGTCTTTCTTACTTTAACCCCATCTCTCTCTCTCCCTCTCTCTATCTCTGTTATGGAATGTGTGTTGGCTCACTACCTCTCTATCTGTCTGTCTCCCCCTCCTCTATCTTATTCCTCTCCTCCTGTCTTCCTTTCAACCCTCTTCCTCCGATTCTCTCTCTCTCTCTCTCTCTCTCTCTCTCTCTCTCTCTCTCTCTCTCTCTCTCTCTCTCTCTCTTAATGAATGTGTGTTGGGGTGCTAGCTATGTGCCAACTCTTAGCTAATCCTCTCCCTAAAGCACCTTAGCAACGCTCGCTAAGGGAATTTGGAAAGAGCTAAAAAAAACAACAACAGCCATGTATTCACACACACACACACACACACACACACACACACACACACACACACACACACACACACACACACACACACACACACACACACACACACACACACACTAACACGTGCAGAAAGCACACGTGCAAAGACACAAACACACACACACACACACACACACACTCCTAAATGAGAGCTGCCCCCATGTTGTCCGTGTGGTTTGCAGGGAGCTTTAATACATCTTCAAATGTGTCTTTACAGAGCGTTTGAAAAGCCTGTCATGGCTTGATAACTCCCTGCCGCTTAAAGCACGGCTGCCCCCGCCGCTCTCATCCCTCTCTCTCTCTCTTCTTCATCCTGTCCCTCCATCCATCCATCCATCCTCTTTCTTTCTTTCTTTCTTTCTTTCTTTCTTTCTTTCTTTCTTTCTTTCTTTCTTTCTTTCTTTCTTTCTTTCTTTCTTTCTTTCTTTCTTTCTTTCTTTCTTTCTTTCTTTCTTTCTTTCTTTCTTTCTTTCTTTCTTTCTTTCTTTCTTTCTTTCTTTCTTTCTTTCTTTCTTTCTTTCTTTCTATCCATCCTCTTTATTTCGCTCTTTCTTTCTTTCTTTCTTTCTTTCTTTCTTTCTTTCTTTCTTTCTTTCTTTCTTTCTTTCTTTCTTTCTTTCTTTCTTTCTTTCTTTCTTTCTTTCTTTCTTTCTTTCTTTCTTTCTTTCCTTCTGTTAGGGTTTGAAACCGACCTCAACAGCACGGCACAGACAGGTAGTTCAGAGTTAGCCAAACACTAGGGCGTATTTATTTACAGAATCAAAAAGAGTCAAGTAACAATTCTGAACAACAAAAAAGGAGACTGCCTTCGGCAGAGTTATCTGCGGCTCTGCAGATCCTCCCGGTGTTAGAGGTGGGGAATCGGCGTAGACGCCGTTGCGGCTCTGCAGATACTCCCAGCTCCAACTCGGAGTGGAAACGGAGAGAGAGAGAGAGAGATCAACAACAGTCCAACAGTACACAGAGGCAGAGCAGTTCAGTCCTCCCTTAGCTGAGTCCAGAACAAAACAAAACGGTACTTCTTCAGTGTTTCCCCAAAACACACAATTTAGCTGAGTCCAGTGCAAACAAAAACGATACTCTTCAGTGTTATCCAAAACACACAATTTAGCTGAGTCCAGTGCAAACAAAAACGATACTCTTCAGTGTTAAGTCAAGTCAAGTAATTTATTTATAAAGCACGTTTAAAAGCCCAAGAGCCAACCAAAGTGCTGTACAATCAAATCTTAAAATCAATGTCCTAATATAAAATACACAAATACAAAAATACAAAAAGGCACAGCAGGACAAGACAGTACATTCAGAGAGTAGGACAGTAGGACAACACACGAATAGGGGAACACAAAGTACAGTAGCACACAGGGGACAGAGGAGCATAATAAGAGATACAAGAGGGAGGGGGCAGGATAAAATTACATGGGAGTGTGTGAGTTAGGGTGTGGGAGAATCAGGGTTTATTGAAGGCCAGGGAATAGAAGTGGGTTTTTAGACGGGCCTTAAATGTCCTGTCTAAAATGTTCGGATGTTATCCAAAACACACAATTTAGCTGAGTCCAGTGCAAACAAAAACGATACTCTTCAGTGTTATCCAAACACACAAAACAGATAATCCAAAAAGGGTTTGGTTCCAAAACTCACCAAAGCGCAAACGCGTAAAGCGGGCAACGAGGCGCAGCTCCAAACGGAGGATCAAGATATTCACCAGCGGCAATCCAAAGATGTCCTGGAGGGAAAGTAGACGAGGCACAACAACGGGGGGAAAGCAGGAAGAAGCAGTAGTATTCAAAACGACCCGACAACGATTGAAAGAAGGTCCCAGTATATGAAGCCTCTGGAGCGCTAATTACAAACTACAACAGGTGCATGATGGAATTGATAATCGCTCCTGAAGCGTGTGGCGGGGAATGGACCAATCATCACAGTACCTTAAGAAGCGTGTGGCGGGGAATGAACCAATCCTCACAGTATACCCCCCTCCACGGGAGCCACCCGGCGACCCACTCGGCCCCGGCCCACCCGGATGGGACCGAAGGAAGCCGGCGATCAGGGGCACTGGAGAGGGGGACAGAGACAGAGGCCCGGAGAGGGGGACCGGAGATGGGGACAGAGGACCGGCGAGGGAGGCTGGAGACGGGGACAGGGAACCGCCGAGGGAGGCCAGAGACGGAGACAGGGGCCCGGTGAGGGGGCTGGAGACAGTGACACAAGGGGAACCCCGGGGCGAAGGACTGGATGGCACCTGAAGACACTGGGCATGACAGGAGGGGCTCCACCCCCTGATGGTGCCAGAGGACCAGGCGATGTGGGGCTCATGCAGCGCGAGCCAGGGCCGACCCAGGACTACCGGGACAAGAGGGGATCTGGTAATGAAAAACTGGAGTCTCTCAACGTGGTTACCAGCCACGGTGAGGAGGACAGGACAGGTGCGTTGAGTGATGTCAGCCAGGCGGCGATGATCCAGCGCGAAGACCTCCAAGGGCCTCTTGAGGTCCTCAAGCGGAATGTTGGCCCGGGTGGCAAACTCAACGTCCAGGAAACTCCCATCAGCACCAGAGTCAATGAGTGCACCCACCGTCTCGCCCGCTGGTCCGCCCAGGCTAGGGTGACGCTCGTCAGACGGTTAGGTGGTGCACGGGTGTGGGAACAGGAAAAACGGCTCACCAGGATCTCCCGGGGTCCCGGCGAGCCTGGTCTTCTTGGCCGGGTAGGGCAATTGGAGACACGGTGCCCATCCCGGCCGCAGTAGAGGCAAAGGCCTGACCTGAGCCTGGACTCCCGTTCGGCCGGGCTAAGGCGGGTGCGTCCCAGCTGCATGGGTTCCTCCTCGGTAACAGCTCGGGAGGGAAAAAACCCACCAGTCACGGAGGGGGCAGGACGGTCAGCAGAACGGTCACGAGGACGGGGGGTCTGGGGAACGTCTGGGGGTCCTAGTCGTGCTCGCTCACGCCTTCTCTCCCGGAGGCGTCCGTCGATGCGGATAGCGAGGCTGATTAGGCCCTCGAGAGAATCGGGCTCCTCTTGGGTCGCGAGCTGGTCCCTTACTGCGTCGTTGAGCCCCCTCAGGAAGGTGAGACGAAGCGCTTGATCGTTCCAACCGCTCTCCGTTGCGGCCAGTCTGAACTCCAGCGCGTAGTCTCTGACACTGCCACTGCCCTGCCGGACGGTGCCCAACCGAGCTCCTGGGTCCTGGCCACGAGCTGGGTGGTGGAAAACCCTTCGGAGCTCTGCCACGAAGTCTGGGTAGGAGAAACAAAAATCGGCCCTCATAGACCAGGAAGCAGTGACCCACTGTGCTGCTCGGCCCGTGAGCAAGTTAGTCATGTAGGCTACTCGGGCTCCCTCTGACGAAAATCGGCTGGGTTGATGAAGGAAAACCAACTCACACTGCATGATGAATGTGGCACAATCCTCGAAGTTACCCTCGAACAGACGTGGTTCGGAGAGACGGGGCTCCCGAGGTGCGAGGTCTGCCGCGGCTGCGGGTGGTGATCTGGCTGAGACTCCTGGGACAGGTGGGGTTAAAAGCAGAGTGTTTAATGCTGTACTGAGAGCCTGTAGCTGGTGCAGAATAACAGCCTGCTGATACCCCTGGGTAGTCTGCTGGGTGGCCAGAGTGTCAAGGGCAGCCAGAATAAGCTGGACCTCGACCCGGTGGTCCTGTAAAGCAGCCGCAGCCGCACCCAACTGTTGGGTGTGGTCATTGACCAACTCGATCTGGACCGCCAACGCTGCCCTGACCCTGTCTGTGTCGGCTGAGGTCGTCATGGTCGGGTCGTAATGTTAGGGTTTGAAACCGACCTCAACAGCACGGCACAGACAGGTAGTTCAGAGTTAGCCAAACACTAGGGCGTATTTATTTACAGAATCAAAAAGAGTCAAGTAACAATTCTGAACAACAAAAAAGGAGACTGCCTCCGGCAGAGTTATCTGCGGCTCTGCAGATCCTCCCGGTGTTAGAGGTGGGGAATCGGCGTAGACGCCGTTGCGGCTCTGCAGATACTCCCAGCTCCAACTCGGAGTGGAAACGGAGAGAGAGAGATAGAGAGATCAACAACAGTCCAACAGTACACAGAGGCAGAGCAGTTCAGTCCTCCCTTAGCTGAGTCCAGAACAAAACAAAACGGTACTTCTTCAGTGTTTCTCCAAAACACACAATTTAGCTGAGTCCAGTGCAAACAAAAACAATACTCTTCAGTGTTATCCAAAACACACAATTTAGCTGAGTCCAGTGCAAACAAAAACGATACTCTTCAGTGTTATCCAAAACATACAATTTAGATGAGTCCAGTGCAAACAAAAACGATACTCTTCAGTGTTATCCAAACACACAAAACAGATAATCCAAAAAGGGTTTGGTTCCAAAACTCACCAAAGCGCAAACGCGTAAAGCGGGCAACGAGGCGCAGCTCCAAACGGAGGATCAAGATATTCACCAGCGGCAATCCAAAGATGTCCTGGAGGAAAGTAGACGAGGCACAACAACGGGGGGAAAGCAGGCAGAAGCAGTAGTATTCAAAACGACCCGACAACGTTTGAAAGAAGGTCCCAGTATATGAAGCCTCTGGAGCGCTAATTACAAACTACAACAGGTGCATGATGGAATTGATATCGCTCCTGAAGCGTATGGCGGGGAATGGACCAATCATCACAGTACCTTAAGAAGCGTGTGGCGTTCTTTCTTTCTTTCTTTCTTTCTTTCTTTCTTTCTTTCTTTCTTTCTTTCTTTCTTTCTTTCTTTCTTTCTTTCTTTCTTTCTTTCTTTCTTTCTTTCTTTCTTTCTTTCTTTCTTTCTTTCTTTCTTTCTGTTTGCCCTCTCAGTGTTGTAGAACTCGAGTCCTGGACTGATTTTCAGGACTCGTGACTTGACTTGGACTTGGACTCGAGCATTGACTGCATTCGGACTCAGACGGTGCAGAGGAGGACTCGGAGGCCCGTCCCAACGCCTTTGAACGAAGTTATACTGTGATATAGAGCGCCGAGAATGAACGCGTTCACAATTACGTTCATCTTAGCGGAAATACAGTACGTTCGCCCCCATAATATGAACGAGTTCATGAGCGATGGTTCATTGAACGCGTTCAGGTCCATCACCGGCCACACTGGGTGCTGGCTCTCTGTCGTGAGTCACGACTATGAAAAATGGTGGAGTAATTATCCCCGTGCCAGTGCCTCCATCTGCTTGCTAATGATAAACCGAGGGGAACGAGCGTGTGAATTATTAACGTGGGGCTACAGGGCAGGTTACAGGTTTTATTGTTGACCACGTAAAGTTAATGGCTTATTAGGTTACCATTACACTGGTGTTTGGAGACCCGCTAATAACACCGGGGGTCATTAGTTGGAGACCCATTGTAATCATACTATATGGTTGTACTCTAACTGTTATTGAAAGACAGGCTACAGTTATGATTGCCTATTAATGTCAGCAATATTTACCCTGAGTAACGTAGAGCCTGATAGAACACTCATTACACTCATTTCATTACAACCATATGAGACCTGGACGTGTGACCTGGACTTGACCTGGACTTGTGACCAAAGACTTGGGACTTGACCTGGACTTGTGATCAAAGACTTGGGACTTGACCTGGACTTGTGATCAAAGACTTGGGACTTGACCTGGACTTGTGACCAAAGACTTGACCTGGACTTGTGACCAAAATACTTGGGACTTGACTTGGACTTGACCTGGACTTGTGACCAAAATACTTGGGACTTGACCTGGAATTGTGACAAAAGACTTGGGACTTGACCTGGACTTGACCTGGACTTGTGACAAAAGACTTGGGACTTGACCTGGACTTGACCTGGACTGGTGACAAAAGACTTGGGACTTGACCTGGACTTGACCTGGACTTGTGACAAAAGACTTGGGACTTGACCTGGACTTGACCTGGACTTGTGACCAAAAGACTTGACCTGGACTTGTGACCAAAGACTTGGGACTTGACCTGGACTTGACCTGGACTTGTGACAAAAGACTTGGGACTTGACCTGGACTTGACCTGGACTTGTGACAAAAGACTTGGGACTTGACCTGGACTTGTGACAAAAGACTTGGGACTTGACCTGGACTTGACCAAAGACTTGACCTGGACTTGTGACCAAAAGACTTGGCCTGGACTTGTGACCAAAATACTTGGGACTTGACCTGGACTTGTGACCAAAAGACTTGGGACTTGACCTGGACTTGTGACAAAAGACTTGGGACTTGACCTGGACTTGTGACAAAGACTTGGGACTTGACCTGGACTTGACCTGGACTTGACCTGGACTTGACCTGGACTTGTGACAAAAGACTTGGGACTTGACCTGGACTTGACCTGGACTTGTGACAAAAGACTTGGGACTTGACCTGGACTTGACCTGGACTTGACCTGGACTTGTGACAAAAGACTTGGACTTGACCTGGACTTGTGACAAAAGACTTGACCTGGACTTGTGACCAAAAGACTTTGGGACTTGACCTGGACTTGACCTGGACTGTGACAAAAGACTTGGGACTTGACCTGGACTTGTGACAAAAGACTTGGACTTGACCTGGACTTGACCTGGACTTGTGACAAAAGACTTGGACTTGACCTGGACTTGTGACAAAAGACTTGACCTGGACTTGTGACCAAAATACTTGGGACTTGACCTGGACTTGACGACCTGGACTTGTGAGAAAAGACTTGGGACTTGACCTGGACTTGTGACCAAAAAAATTACCTGGACTTGTGACCAAAGACTTGACCTGGACTTGACCTGGACTTGTGACTAAAGACTTGGGACTTGACCTGGACTTGACCTGGACTTGACCTGGACTTGTGACAAAAGACTTGGGACTTGACCTGGACTTGTGACCAAAAAGAATTACCTGGACTTGTGACCAAAGACTTGACCTGGACTTGACCTGGACTTGTGACTAAAGACTTGTGAGCATCTTGAGCATGTGTGTGTGCATATGTATGTGTGTGTGTGTATATGTGTGTGTGTGTGTGTGTGTGTGTGTATATGCTTTTGTACGTGCGCTTTGTATGTGTGTATGTGAGTGTGTGTGTGTTTGAATAAATGTGTGTATTCTTGTGTGTGGATATGTGTATGTAATGTGTGTGCTTGTGGGTGTGTGTTTATATATCTGTGTGTGTGTGTTTATGTGAAAATGTGTATGTGTGTGTGTATGTATGTTTACATGCGTGTTATGTGTGTTGTGTGTGTGTTTACATGTGTGTATGTGTATGGTGTGTGTGTGTGTGGGTCTCTCTTGGCAGCAGCTCCCAGATTAAACACAGAGAAGGAATCAGTCTGAAGGTATTTACTGATTCTCATTATAGTCTCTCTAATCTGACACCACAGAGAGAGAGAGAGAGAGAGAGAGAGAGAGAGAGAGAGAGGAGAGAGAGAGAGAGAGATGAGAGAGAGAGAGAGAGAGAGAGAGAGAGAGAGAGAAGAGAGAGAGAGAGAGAGAGAGAGAGAGAGAGAGAGAGAGGGGGGGGGAGAGAGAGGGAGAGAGAGAGGGAGGGGGAGAGAATGGGAGAGAGAGAGAGAGAGAGATAGAGGGGGGGGTAGAGAGGGAAGG
>NC_140165.1:62205932-62248432 GCF_963971535.1 Notolepis coatsorum
TGAGGGGGGTGGAGGGGGTGAGGGGGGTGCACCTGGGTCTCTTCTCTTGCTCTCAGGAATTCGCTGAAGCCTGTAATCACTATTGTGTGGAGCTGCCGAGCACATGGTGTCAGCCAGCCTTTAGAACTGTAACACACACACACACACACACACACACACACACACACACACACACACACACACACACACACACACACACACACACACACACACACACACACACACACACACACACACACACACACACATACCAGGCCCTGACCAATCCCAGACTGTTGCAGCCTCCAAACTCATACACAGGAGAAGTGTGTATAATATTTAATATCTGCATTAACAGCTAGACGACCACATGAGAAGTGTGTATACTATTTATTATCTGCATTAACAGCTAGACGACCGCATGAGAAGTGTGTATAATATTTAATATCGGCAGACAACCACATGAGAAGTGTGTATACTATTTAATATCTGCATTAACAGCTAGACAACCACATGAGAAGTGTGTATAATATTTAATATCTGCATTAACAGCTAGACGACCACATGAGAAGTGTGTATAATATTAATATCTGCATTAACAGCTAGACAACCACATGATAAGTGTGTATAATATTTAATATCTGCAGACAACCACATGAGAAGTGTGTGTATACTATTTATTATCTGCATTAACAGCTAGACGACTGCATGAGAAGTGTGTATAATATTTATTATCTGCATTAACAGCTAGACGACCACATGAGAAGTGTGTATAATATTTAATATCTGCAGAAAACCACATGAGAAGTGTGTGTATACTATTTATTATCTGCATTAACAGCTAGACGACCGCATGAGAAGTGTGTATAATATTTATTATCTGCATTAACAGCTAGACGAACGCATGAGAAGTGTGTATAATATTTAATATCTGCAGACAACCACATGAGAAGTGTGTATACTATTTAATATCTGCATTAACAGCTAGACAACCACATGAGAAGTGTGTATAATATTTAATATCTGCATTAACAGCCAGACAACCACAGGATAAGTGTGTTTAATATCTGCATTAACAGCTATAGACAACCACATGAGAAGTGTGTATAATATTTATTATCTGCATTTAACAGGTACATGGTACTACATGCAGGGGCGTAGCTGGGGGGGGGGGGGGGGGGTAGCTTAGGATGATTCCATGGGCCCAGCACTGGGGGGGGCCCACATTTTTTTTTTTTTTTTTCTTTTTACTAGACATCACTCAGGTGTATTATTGATGCTCTCATTGATACTATGTTTCTTTCTGAAGTGTGTGTGTGTGTGTGTGTGTGTGTGTGTGTGACGTGCAGGGACGTGCACAGGACTTTAGAGGGGCAGGTGCTCAAAGGCTGAAAAGGGCACTGACTACACTTGTGTGTATCTATTAACCGAGCGCGCGAAGCGCGCGAGCACGATTTTTAAGGGCCCTTTTCGGGCGGGGGCCCCCTTTTTATGCTTTTTTTGGGGGGTTTTGGTGATCAAATATTGAATATTGAACTATAATAATCAGTGCAGGAGCTCACTTATCCTTGAAAGACACTTTTATCACTGACTTAAAAGGACCATACATCTCCATAAATGTTCAGGGGGGAGGGAATAAGTGCTTACCCTACAGCCCCAAGAAGTGCTGTATATTCTGTATTGTTTAATATAAATGCATTTTTTATTCCAATCCCGATTTGTATTTGAGATTCCCAAATCCCATCGGACTTGACTTCTTCGTGTCCCTCAATGAGTGTAATACCAGCATTCAACTGTATGCGCCACAGCGGTTTCTATCATCATCATCATCACCACCCACGCTATGCATAAAATATATAGGTCCGCGGAGGAGGCCGTGCAAACTGCAATGGAATATGGGGCATCTCTCTCTCTGTCCCTAATATTTTTATTCTATCCTGACATTTTTCAGTTGGAAGGGGAGTCTATATGCGTAACGGTTAAAAAAAGAAAAAAAAAACGTTTTTTTTTTTTTTTTTTTTTAAGGGCACTTTTTTGATGAGGCTCAAAAAGGCAGGTGCTCAGGCACCCCTTGGCCTCTATGTGTGCACGTGCCTGGTGACGTGTGTGTGTGTGTGTGTGTGTGTGTGTGTGTGTGTGTGTGTGTGTGTGTGTGTGTGTGTGTGTGTGTGTGTGTGTGTCTGTGTGTGTGTGTGTGTGTGTGTGTGTGTGTGTGTGTGAGATATATATAGAGAGAGGGGGGGCTTTGCTTTGGTAGACTATTGCATTGGTCCATTCATTGAAGATGAACGCAATGCGACATCCTTTACTAGGCTCACCCACCAACAGTGCAGGTGCTGAACTGCTGATCCGAATGTATAGGTGAAAACCATATTATGCGTTTTCATCAATAAAAAAATGGCCAAAAAAAATTCCGCTTACGCGCGCTCGCATTCACTGGGGGCCTACAAATACATTCTTTCATGGGGCCCAGAATCTGGAGCTACACCCCTGACTACATGCATGGTATTACATAATATTACATGGTACTACATGATACTGCATGGTACTACATGGTACTACAGTATACTACATGGTACTACATGATACTGCATGGTACTACATCTCACAGTGAGGGCATCGTTAGGAGGATGAAGCTTTCCACCTGTGTCCTGGACCCCTGTTCCTCAGCTCTGGTGAAATCCAACAACGGTGCCACAAGCCCTATGATCACCAGGGTCATAAACCCCTCTCTCCAGGCTGGCCCCGTCCCCTCTGCCCTGGAAGCTGCTCGTCCACGCCTTTGTCTCCTCCAGGCTGGATTACTGCAACGCACTTCTCATCGGGATGCCTAGCAAGAACATCCGAAAGCTCCAATACATTCAGAATAGCGCCACAGACCATAAACTGCCTCAAAACACATTATTGTTAACAGAGTCTTTTGTTGATTTTTATCTAGTTTTAGCCTAACACATTTTATGTTCTTTTACTAGTTTTTATGTTCTTCTACACTGTAGTGCCTTGAGATGTGTTCCACAAATATGAAGTGCCCCGACAAATTTAATATATTATTATAATTTGTATTATTATTACAGGCTAAGATAAGATATTCCTTTATTGATCCCCTTGGGGAAATGCAGGCATCATAGCAGCATGTGGGAGGGGGATGGGAGGTACAGGTAGTAAAAACAAGCAGTGTAAACAATATAACAAGTCAATATAATTAACTAACTAACTCACTGAAATATACAGTATTCACATAAGGTGCAGTATGCATATGGTAGTATTATTGTCCTTTTTAGGTTCCTAGTAGTTGTAGTTGGCTGTCTGGCAGCAGTGGAGCCTGATGGCCGCTGGTATGAAGGACTGGCCGAGGCGGTTTGTTGAGTGTCGGGGGGGTATGTGTAACGTTCAGGGTTCTGTCTTAGGAACCCAACTGTCATTCTCGAGTTATTTCCCCTGGTGGTTGGTATCTGCACTCACTGTTGGTCACGCCTCATTCCTGATGTGTCACTCCCTGTTCTGTCACCACTGGTCGCTGTCACTTTGCTGTCAATTACCCTGTCACTAATTGACGCATTGGAATGTTGGTGTTTGACTATATATTCAGGAGCTGGAGATACTGCTGACCTTCTCGCTCTTGATTATTTCTCATGTATCTACCTTGCTCTCAAGTCGACGCCCGGCGTCTTTCTCTGGATTCCCTGTGCTCTGTGTTCTTACATTAAAAAGGCACCACTAAGAAAGAGCAATCATTCTCCGACTCGTATTATTTCCTCCTCTACTGGACTCACAATTGCTTACCTGCACTGCAACGGTAACAGGTATGAGTCTGTGACTGAACGTGCTTCTCATCTTGACTAGCTTGTCGTAGAGGGGGTGGGAGGGATTCTCCAGGATAGCAGCTAGCTTCCTTCTCATCCCCCTCTCTGCCACCACCTCTAGTCTGACCAGCTTGACTCCCACCACGGAGCTAGCCTTCCTCACCAGCTTGTTCAGTTTGTTGGTGTCCCTCGAGTTGATGTAGGCCCCCCCCCCCCCCCGAGCATGACACAGCATAAAAGAGGATGCTGGCCACTACAGACTGGTAGAATGACTGCAGCAGTCTATTGCAAACATTGAAGGACCTGAGTCTCCTCAGGAAGAACAGCCTGCTGTGTCCCTTCCTGTAGAGGGCCTAAACAGTACTACAGGGTACTACTACTACAGGGTACTACAGGGTACTACTTGGTGATCGTGCGCACGGGTTGCGCACATGTCTGTGCGTACGCACCATTGATAAATGAGGGCCCTGGCCTAGAACTGCACCCTGAGAGAGGGAACTGTGCCTTGAGAGGGAGGTTTGCCCTGAGTGGGAGGTTCGAAGGGTCAAAGTGGGTATACAACAGGAGGGAAGACTGTCAAGTTTTAAACTGTGGATACCAAACAGAGAAGGTAAAGACGACTTTGAACTGTTGAACAGTAATCCAGAACTATTTTATTGCACTGTAAAAAAAAATATATATATATATTTGATCTATTCTATTCTACTATTTTATTGCACTGCACTATTGCACTATTTTACTGTGTCTATTTTATCTTACCGGTACTCTTTTTATTATTGTATATTTAAAACTGAATCAAACTATAAACAAGGTGGCCTGTTGGGATGTTAGATCCTAATGTGAAAAACTGATTTTATATGTCTGCACTTTATGTGTTCATTTTATGCCTGTCTTTTTTCTGTTGTGAAGCACTTTGAGCTGCAGTTTCTGTATGAAAGGTGCTATACAAATAACGTGTATTATTATTATTATTATTATTATTATTATTACATGGTACTACAGGGTACTACAGGCAGGGCCGCCTCAGGGGGTGTGCGAGCAGTGCGGTCGCACAGGGCCTCGCGGGAAGGGGGGCCTCGCAAAATAATTTTTTTTTTTTTTTTTTTTTTTTCTTTTTTTTTTCTTTTTTTTGCGCGGCCCCCCTTCCCGCGAGGCCCTTTTTTATCACATACCTAAAATCTAGTTTTGCTTATATGCTTATATATTTCACATTAGACACGTTTGTAGAATGTGTCTGACTTGTTCCTGGGTCTGCACCTGGGTCACTATTGGAGCTCTGGTTCTGCAGCAGACATACTATTGGTTTCAACGAAGGGAGTGGTTACTTACATCATACGCCGCCGGAAACTTAAACGAAGAAGAAGAAGAAGAGTCCGCTGCGTTTGAATATTTCGCGCGTGCAGCTTTTGACTATTATGCTTAGTTATGCCAGCCAAGGTCGGTCATTATCAGTCGGTCAGTCACCAAGGAACGTTGACGAAAGGCGGGACAAATGGCCGGAGCCTTGTCATGATGCAGTCGGGGAAATAGCCATGGCCCATGATGATGTCGGCTATTAGCTAGCTTAGCTAAAGGCTATCTAGCGTTAGCTAACCTGCAGCCAAGGATGAAGAGGATGGTCGTTTGTTTGGCAGATGAACTTCGTCAACTCCACGCGGTTGTCTCCATCCTCTTGGACGTTTGGTGAGTTTTTAACCTATTCTATTAACTCTATTCTATTCCCGCCGTGGACATCGCTCTCTCTCTCTCTCTCTCTCACTCTCTGGAGCTAAACTGGCCGACTAGCTAATAGTACTACTAGTAGCTAACGGTGTGTGCCTGGTGTCAGCACCTGGCTGTATGTAGCCGCATAGCTTGCTTCTGCGTTAGCTAATGGTTAGCGATAGCCTGGTTGAGCTAACTGTTAGCCAGTTAGCTGTTTAGCTTCGACGTTAACTGCCGGCTGCGCTCGGCTGGGAACGTTCGTTTGATGCTATCAGTTAGCCTTGAGTTAGCTGTTAGCTTGTGCTACGACCATTGACATTAGCCGTGAGAATAGCAGGGGGTTCTGGCACTCTGACTACGACATCATCTTTGACAGAAGATGTAGTCGGGCCGTGTGTAGCATAATGACAAGCAAGCAGTGCAAAAATGCGGAAGCATTCGTCACCGCACGCCACTACGGTAAAGCGCCTTTCTTTTCAGGCCCGCTTTGGGAGCTGTCGCGCGGAAATAGGCTGTCTATTGCCATTCTCTTTGACAAACTCTAACCTTAACCAGCTCCTTAACAGCGCCTAAACTTAACCGTTCTAACCTTAACCAACTCCGAAACAATGCCTAACCATAACCTTAACCTTAACCATGCCTAACCTTAACCATAGAAAGAATATTGCCATTCTCTTTGACAAACTCTAACCTTAACCAGCTCCTTAACAGCGCCTAAACTTAACCGTTCTAACCTTAACCAACTCCGAAACAATGCCTAACCTTAACCTTAACCTTAACCATGCCTAACCTTAACCATAGAAAGAATATTGCCATTCTCTTTGACAAACTCTAACCTTAACCAGCTCCTTAACAGCGCCTAAACTTAACCGTTCTAACCTTAACCAACTCCGAAACAATGCCTAACCTTAACCTTAACCATGCCTAACCTTAACCGGCGAAAGAATACACGTTAAAAAAAAAATCACGTTAAAAAAAAAATATTTGATGGGATTCGAACTCGCCAGCAAACGAGCCGTAGGATCCACAGCCATGCAGTCTTGCCAATTGGGCTATTTCTGGATACTGAATAAGGGGCGGTGACTTATATATATTGAGCTCCGCTCGTGTCGAACCAAGGCGGGATCTCATGCGCATGCGCGGGCACCTCGCGCGAGCACGCCGGCGCACGCACGCACCTGAGCGAGCACGCCGCCGCCGGTGCACGCACCTGGGCGCTGGGCGAAGGAAAATGAAAGGCGCATTACCGCACGCCACTACGGTAGAATGCTTCCGCATTCTTGCACTGCTTGCTTGACATTAAGGAACAGGCAGTCGGGCCTGCACCATGACAAGGCTCTGGCAGCAGCTTATTTTTGTCCCGACAGCGAGAGGCCTTTCGTCAACGTGGAGACCTGTGTTACGGCCTTTCGCCCTGCGTTCCTTGGTGCAGGTAAGATTAATGAAAATGTCATGACATTACCCCACTCTTCCTTCCTTCCCCTCCCGAATGTTTTGTTAATAACGATGTTTTTTTCCAGGCAAAACATATGCTACTTCACAACATTTGGAGATACGACATGTGCTGTGTGTGAATGTCTTGGTCGTTTGTGTAGCTTGGGTAGCGTTGGGCCGTTGGCCAAAGCTGTGTGTGTCCTGGTGTCACAGTACCTGGCTAGCCTATTTAGCTGATGTCGGCCATTGGCTCCTTGCTGCTTTGGTTTCTCTGGTATAGACCCTCTTCTCTTTGGATTTAAGTGTTGATCTTTGTCCTTTTGGATCTCTCATACATGCTCTCTCTCTAACACACACACACATGCTCTCTCTCTCTCTCTCTCTCTCTCTCTCTCTCTCTCTCTCATACATGCTCTCTCTCTAACACACATGCTCTCTCTCTCTCTCTCTCTTTCTAACACACACAGTCTGCCTATGGCGGCCTTTCTCGATGGCTAGGCTGTGCTCGCTGAGTCTGTATAGTCAAGGATCTTCAGTCACAGTGCTCAGGTATTCTGCCACTGTGTACTCTCTGTTTAGGGCCGTTAAATCTCGCACAGGGCCTCGCATTTCTCCCAGGCGGCCCTGACTACAGGGTACTACATGGTACTACATGATACTACATGGTACTACATGGTACTACAGGGTACTACAGGGTACTACATGGTACTACATGGTACTACATGATACTACATGGTACTACATGGTAGTACAGGGTAGTAAGATGGTGCTAATGAGTAATGGTATAGGGCTGCACCAAGCACCTTAGTGGGACTCAGGAGACTGTAATCAAGCAGTCTGGCAGCGTGGCTACATGGGTAGGACTGCTGGCTACATGGGTAGGACTGCTGGCTACATGGGTAGGACTGCTGGCTACAAAGGACTCCAGGCTCATGTTTGTACGGTTGCTGGTTCAAGCCCTGGCCAGGCTGGCCATATTGTACTCTATTGGATTTTGTTCAATAGGAACCTTAGCCTATTGGATGAAATTATAATGGGTAGGTGCGACAGTGGATTAGGAGGTAGAGCGGTCGTCTGGTAGTCGGAAGGTTCCCGGTTTGATTCCCTGCCGGGCAGCATGTCGAAGTGTCCTTGAGCAAGACACTTAACCCCTAATTGCTCCTGATGAGCAGGTTGGCACCTTGCAATGGTTGCCTCTGCCATCAGTGTGTGAATGTGTGAGTGAATGGATGAATGTGAGGAACAAAACTGTAAAGCGCTTTGGATAAAAGAATATATAAATGCACCATTTACTATTTATAGGTTCCAAAATCGTACAAGATTCCAATCAAATTAAAAATGAAAACGCAATAAAAACGTGTTCGCTGTATACGTCAGACTCAGTGTGCATGCACATCACCGGAGCAGAAAGGAACGTAATCCTGGTCAGAACAACGGGGCAGACTACAATATATTTGCATTTGTTAGCCGTGCTAGCGATCTAAACAATCAATCCATGCCAAAGCTAGATACTGTATGTAAAAGGTGAAAGACTCACACTCACATGCTGATTTGGCTAAATGACATCCAGCCGTTTTCGTTTGAAACAACTATTAGTCAGGGGAGTGTCATGGTTTCACCATAGAGTTCCGTTGTACTTATTTTAGCGCAGCAGCTTGCGCAAGTCCGAGGCAACTTAGTCACGTGACTCACGTGATTGGCTCAAACACGGTATGTTTGTATACAGTGAGCGAACAGGTCTATAGAAAATCCAATTGGACTTTGTAACCAATGTTAATGGATTCTGTTGGATTTCGTTCCTATAGGATTTGTATCCTATTAGCTAAAGTCCTATTGGATGTTCCAAAGTCTACTAGAATTATCTAACGGTATATTTTTATTGGAGTCCTATATGACCCAACCCCCTCCAATGTTGAGCCGTACTGTATTGTACCCATTCTGCAATCTGTTAATAAGATTTTCAATCAATCAATCAATGGTGGTGGGGCGACACAGTTGTTTAGTTAGGATTACTGATCGGACCTTTAACATAACACCAGGTGTGTTCAGAGGCCACGATGAAGGGATGATGAGAGGAGTGCTCCCTTTGTACAGGATGTCTATTAGAAGATGGCAGGCATTGGTATTAAAATACCAAATAAAAACAATAATAATAATTCAGAAGTACATTCATTACTTCCACAAAATGATCATCGTTTTAAATGAATCAGTAGGATGAGTCATCACAGCGTCAGAGAGAAAGCGCTCAGCCTGTAAGGTCTGTGATCAATGCGCTGCACTCTCTTTAATAGTTTCACTGACTGCCAGAATCAAAGTCTATAGGGCGGAGGGAGGCGGGTATTATCACATGGGCAGGTCAAGACACATGTGAATTAATATACCGTATAATATGCTAATTTTTATCTTGTTTATTGATTTAATATAGCCTCCGCAAATACATAACTCAATTACATGTGAAGATACACCTCCCACGTCCTTTATAGAAACCCACCTGTCAATCACCTTCAACGAGCCACATCTCGTGGGAGCTCACGCCTATTGGCACAAAGGACAGTTTAACATCACAACCTGTGTTTTTGAATCAGAATATTGATCTCTATGCAACACACATTCCTTTTTTAAAGTTTTTTTATATATACTTTTCTGTTTCACTTAGAGGAGAGAGAGAGAGAGAGAGAGAGAGAGAGAGAGAGAGAGAGAGAGAGAGAGAAGAGAGAGAGAGAGAGAGAGAGAGAGAGAGAGAGAGAGAGAGAGAGAGAGAGAGAGAGAGAGAGAGAGAGAGAGAGAGAGAGAGAGAGAGAGAGAGAGAGAGAGAGAGAGAGAGAGAGAGAGAGAGAGAGAGAAGAGAGAGAGAGAGAGAGAGAGAGAGAGAGAGAGAGAGAGAGAGAGAGAGAGAGAGAGAGAGAGAGAGAGAGAGAGAGAGAGAGAGAGAGAGAGAGAGAGAGAGAGAGAGAGAGAGAGAGAGAGAGAGAGAGGCTATAGAATAACGAGGCACACTCAGCACAAATAAGAGCCTAACGTCTGCTTTTCTGCTTTTGGAAAGGGGGTAGAGATAGAGTGAGAGAGGGAGAGAGAGAGAGAAGGAGGGGGGAGAAGGGGGGGCTCGGATTAAGAGGCTGAAAAATGGTTAAACGTGTCAACGTGTAATTGCACGATAAGGCCCCTCACGAGGAATTCATTGGCCCCGTTGCTATTTCTATTGCTCTATTCTAATCTCACCGCGACACATTCGGTCTTCTTTTTTTTTTTTTTGCAATCGGTCTTGGTAATCTCCTGTGACAGAGCCCGGACCAACATATACCGGCGTCGGTGAGGCTGTTTTAGGAGGCGTGATAAAAAAAAACTGACGGTAATTATCCACGTTTAGGACACGGAGAGTAACGCGAGATGTGCGGGTGGGGGGGGGGGGCGGCAAAGTCGTCCGTCCGGTGGAGAAACCTGCATCCTACCGGGCCTAACGGCTAACGGGGCTATATGGACAGTATCGATGTACCTATATACAAGAAAAGTGTGTCGCCCTGACGGTTTAATGTTTAATCCCCCCCCCTCACGCACACACAGCCCCCCCCTCAGCTATCCTCCCACATTACTTTGCTCTGCAGGTATACAGCAACCGACGAAATAATGACAAACTATTCAGAAAGGTTTTGGGTTCCTCCTTCCTATATAATTAATATTATTATGAATTCTCAAAACTGAATGCCAACCGATATAAACGTAATTAATTGCTGTTATATATTCCGCTGTCGACTAAAAACACGCTTCTTAAATCAATATCTGAAATAATAATAATAATAATAATAATAATAATAATAATAATAATAATAATAATAATAATAATAATAATAATAATAATAATAATAATAATAATAATAATAATAATAATAATAATAATAATAATAATAATAATAATAATAATAATAATTATTATTATTATTATTATTATAATTATAATTATAATAATAATAATAATAATAATAATAATAATAATAATAATAATAATAATAATAATACAAAAAAAACAATACAATTTAAGAAACGAACCTGCTTACTGTCTTTTATTATTATTATGTACTTTTCTATTATGCCATATGCTAATATGTCTATACTATGTCTCTATACTATACTATGTATACTATACACATTAAATTTCGCAGAGTAAATTTTAGTCAAACTGAGTACATTTTACTCAGTTTGAGTAAAATGTACTCAGTTTGAGTAAAATTACTATATATACTATGATATCTATACTCTATCTATATACTACTATCTCTATACTATGATAATATGTCTATTCACACAAGAATGTAAGTTTGTAACACTCAAGTTCGACATATGAACAAATTGAACAATATACCACTTAGCCGCTCCTGCCGCAGTGCTGACTTGTATACGTCGCTTTGGATAAAATAGTCAGCTAAATGACATGTTAAGTAGACCACTATATTTTTCAACCAAATGTATAATAAAACAGCTCTCACCGCCAGTGCCCATAGCTGAGGTGAATTTAAATAGGTGAAATAAATATCCGAAATATAATTCAACAATGTGTAACTTTGATCAATCTCAATTGATCAAATTGATCTATCAACATTTACTGATGTTCACAGCCATTGAGCGTTTGACGGGAATACCAATAGGCATGTCTTGCTGACAATTGTGAATCAAAGTGAATCAAATGAAATATATGTCTGACGTTGTCCCGTATGCTGTTCCCGAGTCCAAACGAAGGCAAAATCTTCACAGCGACAAAAAGGTGCATATTGTCTGCTTTTAAACGTGTTAAATACATTATTATTAATATTAATAATAATAATTAAATTATTGATAGGCTTATAGACTAGCATATGGTCTGAACTCGCCGTTGACAATTACAGAAACCTCGTCATGAACCGGCTCTTGCTCGACTACAGAACTGAACGAGTTCTCAGTTATTATTAATCATATAGAATCATCACCAGAGGCCTTTCTCACAATGTTTACAATGTGCCAACAAAAATTGCCGTCTTACTGGATCGTGTAAGCTGTGTGTGTGTGTGTGTGTGTGTGTGTGTGTGTGTGTGTGTGTGTGTGTGTGTGTGTGTGTGTGTGTGTGTGTGTGTGTGTGTGTGTGTGTGTGTGTGTGTGTGTGTGTGTGTGTGTGTGTGTGTGTGTGTAGACATGGTTGTACCCCCTAAGTGGCTCTAAGTGGTTTCTGGGTGTACCCCCTAACTTAAGTCCCCCCCCCCCATATAGGTATACCCCACGCATATATATTTTTTAAACCACACCTTTATTTCCATTAACGGTTAACGCTATATATTATTTAGTTAGTTAGTTCGTTTGTTTACATCGTGTCCCCATCCTCGGCGCAGACAACACTGCTCGCGCCTCATACTGTATCATCATCATCACATTAAGTATTCCACATAAATTGCAGCTATACATTATCTTATTACATGCATAGAGGGAATACGATATTACCATTAGCATTTAGTTATGCATCGATTGCGTCTAATAAGGAGGGTGTGGCTTTCGCACGTCTGTTAAGATATATATGCATGTGTGTGTGTGCGTGTGTGTGTGTGTGTGTGTGTGTGTGTGTGTGTGCGTGCGTGCGTGCGTGTGTGTGTGTGCGTGTGTATGTGTGTGTGCGTGCGTGTGTGTGTGTGTGTCAGTTTGCGTGCATGAGCATTTGTCTGTAAGTCCCGCTATAGCGCATAATATAGGCCGCTGTGATTCCAGGCCTGTTCCTCGCCGGGTTTCTTCTTGTCATATAGTGACAGTCTTTGTGTCGCCATTGAGCCGCCTGACCCCCAGGTTATGCTCCTTATACCCACACTAATCCTCCATTCTCCTCTGACACAAAACCATCTCCTCCTCCTCCTCCTCTTCCTCCTCCTCTTCCTCCCTCTCTCATTCACAAAAAAAAAATCCCCTATACAGGTCTGGAAGCCGCTAATAATTCAGCCACGCAAGTTACAAAGAACTACATTTAACAACCACTTTCGTATAGGCTACATATAAAAAGAACTATATATGCGTGGTGTTGTTAATTATGAGGGGGGGAGACTCTTAATTTTGATCCCCCGGCAGTGCCAGCGGGGGGGGGGGTCGCTATAGGCGGTTGTATTTTCGAGGAGGTGGGGATTTGAAGTGAGCGACGACATGCGGGGCCCTTCTCCTGAAGAGAATTTGAGAGTTAGTTAGTTCATTGACCGGCCAATACCCTTGTAGCCGGATTTCCTTTGGTTTCCCTTTGGTTTTTGGGGATCAAGATTAGGGGGTCGAGACCCCAAAAGCAGGCAACCGTGCGACCATGACAAATAAAGCTCTCCCCTTGTTGTAATCCTCACGACGCTCGCTGGCCCTGTTCACACTGTTCAAATATATCTTTCAGCAAAGGTCTGTGTCCTGAAGCTGACAGCATGCGTTCCGTCTTATCATGAATGAAAATGGGGGACCCTGATGTAAACAAGACGAACGTCTTTCTCTGGTCTGCATCCCCTTAACAATTGTGTGTATTGAGCCGTTACTGTATTGTACCCATTCTGCAATCTGTTAATAAAGTTTTCAATCAATCAGTCCATCAATCAAGTCCTGAAGCTGACAGCAGGTTGTGTATATCTACTGTTGATTGACAGCAGCTGACTGCCTCCCACGTGGTGTTTCGATATTAGCATGTCAATGCATACAGGGTGTCACATGTACTCTTGAATTGAATATGTATGGCTATACAAACAGTATAGGGTTAATAGACTGGTCACATTACAAAAAGTAAACACCTTTAACACTATACCATATTTCTTTCTATTTATTACAAAAATATTTGCACTATACATCCATACCTAATTTTTGCATTTTAAAAAGTTTGCATTTTGTACTTTGTAGTTTGTATATTGTATATTTTGTATAGTGTTTGGACCTTTTCTATTCTTTTTACTTTTTTTTTTATGTATGAAGCACATTCTCATCGGCTGAGTCAGAACCAAACATTTCACTGTAATGATTGTACATGTACCTTATATATATATGTGACAAATAAAACAACACTTGAAAACTTGAACTGATTCCATCGGCCCTTTAGTTACTCCTCACCATCCGGGGCGTGTCTATACTTTCCACAACAAATTCGTGTTGCGTTCGAGTTTTGCGCTCTGATTGGCCACGAGCGTTTCTGGTCATGTGACATGTGCGCCAATCGTGGGACGGCAAGTTCTGCGCCTATTTCTGGGTCTAACAGCCTGCAAACTACCTAACGCCTATAGTTTATGTAAGGGATAATGTATAGCTACGAGGTCATTGTCGCAAAATAATTGACAACACAGAGTTTAGAACACCGAGGCGCCTCACCGAGGTGTTCTTTAAATGTAGTGAAGGTCAATTATTTTGCGACAATGACCGAGTATAGCATTATCCCGCTTATTACATGGCTAACTTACTAACAATATACCTAATTCATTTTACACCATCGACAAGACGAGATCAAATGCAGACGCAGTTCTGTTCTGTCCTCCGCTGTCATCGCCGGCAGCTTCGCCAGCAGGCGGCAGGTGTCTGATTGGCTGCACTGATGCAGTGTGTGTCAGTGGGCTTGATTTCTACAGCTGCGCACAGCGGTCATTATTGCTCAGCAGAGGTCCGTTATTACTCGATAACGGACCTCTGCCGAGTGCTATTAACCAATCACAATCAAGCATTTCGGCGAATGTTAAAAACGCCATGTAATAACACTGGTTAAGCTTATAGGCGACTCTTTCGCAGTTGGTTAAGGTTAGAGTTTGGAATCAGGGCAGGGCAGGCGTTCTATCCATCGCCATGCTCTAAGACAAACTCTAACCTTAACCAACTTCGAAAGAGCGCCTAAGCTTAACCATCCAAAAACTTGTGGTCCCACGATTGGCGCACATGTCACATGACCAGAAACGCTCGTGGCCAATCAGAGACGCGGAAACACGAATTTGTTGTGGAAAGTATTCAGGCATCCGGCGCTAGGTCTATACCTGTCAATCATTATCCTCATTAATGGGTTCATTGTGACGCACCAGCCCACCGCAGCACTTCCGGTATTTGAGCCTCACGAGCTCCATGTAACGCGGAAGTGCAGTGGTCTATCACTATCACGCACTTGTTGTGGTCCTTCCGGTCGTCCACACGCGCACAACTATATATGTCACATAGGATTCAACTAAACCAATTGATGATACCAGTATTATTATTATTCCCCTGGCGCCGGAATTATTAGACGTCACTTGGAGACGAGTTGATGGTTTATTCCGACTATATACACAAGGGAATAGGAAGAATATAACTTGACAATAATAAAGAAAAAACGGTAGCCTATATTTAATAACCTCGAAAAGAAAATGGATTCTGCTAAATGCGCCCTAAACTTATACAGTCAACACTTAAGACATCAGTCTGTCTTTCTGATCCACTGGAAGGCTTTTAAAGAGCTGTGAGAAATCCCACGTTAACAGCAGCAAGTTGAAACTCAAAACACGATTGGAGCGAGATTATTATAGCTCTTATTCCCACAGGAGATCAACAAGTGTGATCCCATCCAGCGGGCCTGCATGCTGCCTGTCACAGCAACGCTATAATATACTATATTATAACCCCGTTCTCAGTGATTGTAAAGAATAATAATAATAATAATAATAATAATAATAATAATAATAATAATAATAATAATAATAATAAAATCAAATAACGACCGAATAGAAACGTTGAATGCTATATGACAAAAAAGGAAGCTTAATTATGACGCACGCATTCAGGGACAGAAATAATAAACCCTTTTTTTATTATCATAAGCTCTTTTCAGTTGTACCTTCTTTGGAGGGTTCTAATAATTATATCCAGAATTGGACATCACGTCGCCGTTATAGGAGCTGTATGGGCTGTGACGTCAGTCACCGTGCGATATGAGTTACAAAAGCACCATTAGTCCCATGATCATCAGATCTGACTCCAGCCCTGTGTGTCGCGGCCCTCAGCCTGCAGCGCTAACATTATTCATTATAGGCCTATTCATTAGAGAGGGGCGTCCGTCCAGCGGCGTGGACGATTCATTCTCTATTCAATTATCTCAGAAATATAGAATTCCAATGGCATTGGTATAATCCAATTAAATCTTTGACAACGCGGAGCATAATCTTTCCATTTATTTGTTTTTCTTATAGTGCATCAAGGGCCATACACAACCATGCCTATTAGGTTGAATCCTGTTAAAAATAACATAAACAAAAACTCTGGAAACGTCCCTTCATGGCATGACCCATAAATGCGCTTATAGGGTTAAAAAAAGAAGGGAAAAAAAAGAAATTTTTTTAATAAAGGTCTGTTTTGAATCCGAGGATCAAGACATCAACGTGTTTCTAAACCAACTCACGTTTATAAGGACATTCACTCAATGATATTATTGTCCTGTAAAACCCAATATCTCCAGTATAGTGTTTGTCATTCCATAATTTAGCGGACATTTGTCTTCCATGTGTCAAATATTTTTTTCATTACCCCCTAACAAAGAGACACAATTTAAATTACATTGTAAAATGTAAAATAAATAATAATGATAATAATAATACATTAAAAAGCATGATCAAGATGATTAGTTTGAGCTAATTTGAGCCGAATGAGAATACACAGGGATATAGTATAGTTAAGAGATTGATTCAATAAATTCTGACAATAGACATAGCCTATATGTATATGTCCTTTGCTAAAATACCCAAGAAAAATATATAATCATTGTTTTCGGATAGAACAGCTTATTGGAAATGTATTAACTCAATGGAAGAATCCTATAGGCATTTCTGCAAAATTATTTACAATTTATAGGCTAAGCAGTTTCTTTCAGTCAGTACGCCTATTTATTAACAGTTTTACAGGATTTTACAACAACAAAAAACAAACCCAAATTACACCGACTCACAGCTTTACAAACATGAGGAGAAAAAAAAGTTAAATCAACTTGAAAATTGTATAAACTTTCTTTTTTGAAACATTTCCACATTCACCCACAACGGTCACCTCGTGAAATTATAACGTTTATTTTTTTTTATTTTGTATTTACCTCCACGAAATATTCCCTTCTTTTCGACAAAACGGATAGGGCCTATAATAATATATTTCCACAAAAAAAATCGAAAAAACAACAACAAATTAAAACCTTTTCAAAAACGCACCAGCCTTCACGGGGATAATATCATTTTTTAAATCGTGTCAAAACTTGGCAGCCACCGTTGTTCCTGAGAGAGCGAAGCAAATCCAATGCGCTTTTCCCCCAAGCTCTCAAAAACTCAGACAAAACAAAATAAACTAAAGAAAAACTCCACTGAAAAAAAAAAACCTTTTGTTCATAGTGGTTGCATTTGTTTCTCTTTTTCTAGGTTGTAACCGCCCGTAGGATAATTTATACAAGTCAACCAAATAAACCTGTCAAAAACAAAAAGAAAACAGGATATAATCAACAATCTAAGAATTAAATATTTGGTTATGGTGATTTTTTTTGTATAGTGCTTATTGCACGTTTCTGCCCCCCCCCCCCCCTCCCCGTATTTCTTAATCTATATTTTTATTTCAAATATGAGTCAATGGGAGCGTTCCGTTTACCGCCGAGGCCGCGCCGCTCTGGTACACGTGCTGCGGGTGGAGCGTGTGGAGCCTCGTCACGTCCCCGGCCCCCGGCCCCGCCTCTCCGCCGGCCGGTAAGTACATGCTGATCATGTCCCGCAGGTCTCCTCCGGTGGGGCACGTCGACGGAGGAGGAGCGCGCGCCGCGGAAGAAGAAGAAGACAGAGGGGGAGGAGGAGGGGGGCTCGCGCTCGGTTCGGATTTCACCAGCAGGGATCCCCCCCCCAGCAGGGTGCCCCCCCCGCCCACCGGGGACACGCTCTGGTGGTGGTGGTGCGCGGTGGTGTAGCCCGTGAGGCCGCCGTACCCCGAGACTGGCGACGCCGCGCTGCTCATGTAGGAACCCTGCGAGGAGGAGTTCGAGAGCGGGCTGTACTGCAGCGCGCTCATGTCGTAGCGGTGCATGGGCTGCGGGCTGTGCGGGTGGTGGTGGTGCGCGTGGTGCGCGTGGTGGTGTTGGCTGGTGTACGCCAGCTGCGCCTCCTGCATCATCGCGTGCGCCGCCGCCACCTGCCCCTGGTGGTACGCCGCGCCGTTCGCCCAGCCGTTCATGTGGTGCTGGACCATCATGCCGCCCCCCGCCGCGCCGCCGCTCTCCAACCGCTGCTGCCCCGCGGCGTGGTGGTGGTGCTGCTGGTGGTGGTGCGCCGCCATCCCCATCCCCCCCAGGCCGAGTCCCCCGCTCCCGGAGGAGAGGAGCCCGCCGCCGGCCAGCGAGTACTTGTCCTTCTTGAGCAGAGTCTTGGTCTTCCGCCGCGGCCGGTACTTGTAATCCGGGTGCTCCTTCATGTGCATGGCGCGCAGCCGCTTGGCCTCGTCGATGAACGGCCTCTTCTCCGCCTCCGACATCACCTTCCACTCGGCGCCCAGCCGCTTGCTGATCTCGGAGTTGTGCATCTTGGGGTTCTCCTGGGCCATCTTGCGCCGCTGCCCGCGGGACCACACCATGAAGGCGTTCATGGGTCTCTTCACCCGCTCCTGCTGGGCGCTGACCTTGTTGCTGTTGTTGTTGCTGTTGTTGCTGTTCGGTCCTCCGCCCGGGTTAGTGGTGATGTGTGTTTGTGTTTGGGGCAGCATCCCGCCGGGGGAGTGCAGCAGGTCCGTCTCCATCATTATACTATACATTCACCTGACTCTCTCTCTCTCTCTCTCTCTCAGTGAAGCACGTGAAAAAAAAACATCCAGGCTCTTGGAGCCCAAAAAAGCAGCACGAAAACACCGTCCGGTTGAAAATAACGAGATACAATCCACACAGAGAAGGTAAACTTGGGGATAAACTTTCAAAACCCTTCTTTACTTCTTCCGTCGTTGTTTTTGTTTTTTTCGCGATGAAAAGAAAGAAAAAATAGCCGCTTCTTCTTCTTTGAGCTACTTTTCCCAACGACTGCTGTTTGTGGGGAAAGTTGAACGAACGGAGCACAGCGCGAGCTTTGACAGGCAGCCCACTAAATGAGCGCGAGGCTGGCCAATGGGAAGCGCGCGCAGGAGGCGTGATTTGCATGAGAGGCATGGGCATGGGGGGGGGGGGCTCGCGCCGCGGTCAGGTGACGTGATGATGATGATGGGGAGCGCGAGAGCTAAAACACGTCGTCTCTCTCCTAAAACTGTGTGTGTGGAGAGACTGAGAGAGAAAGAGAGAGAGAGAGAGAGAGAGAGAGAGAGAGAGAGAGAGAGAGGGAGAGAGCGAGAGTGTGAGAGTGTGAGAGAGTGAGAGAGAGAGAGAGAGAGGGATAGAGTGAGAGAGATAGAGAGAGTGAGAGAGAGAGGGAGAGAGAGAGAGAAACATGTGTACTGCATAAAAAAAACTGAATACTTTTTTGTATGTTTAGTCTCTTCTAGAAATAGGCCCATATATATATAAATATGTGTGTATGACTGTGTGTGTGTGTGTGTGTGTGTGTGTGTGTGTGTGTGTGTGTATCTTATACATAGTAGGTCTGGGACCATTATAATATAAGGGCAAAGCAAATAGGTAGCCTATTGAGAAGCCAAACAGACTGATAAGAGTAAACATGTATAAATGAATCCAGGTCTAACAAAACCTGTCCTGGAAAATCATCAACAACAACAACAACAACAACAACAACAACAACAACAACAATTTAAGTATTAATTAATGTTCCCACTTGGAAGTGGATAGGGGTATAGGGCATAATAAGTGTAGGCTTCTTCCTACTCCTTTTCTAACAATGATATGTATAATTTTCGTTGTTTGTCTTTTTTTATTCTTTGTTTAAAAAAATTCGAAATAAAGATTAATTCATTCATTTATTCATTCATTCAACAACAACAACAACAACAACAACAGGCGAACACTAAACGTATAGGCTCCATGATCTAAATTGGAGTAGAACAGACCTAAAACTGAGCAGAATAAGCAACAGTAAGCAATATAAATGTTAGAACTATAGAAGCCCGTCGAAAGGCTGGTCGTATTCTAGTATCAGGCCATCTATCCTATGACAGCCTTTAAATGAGTCAACCAAAAATAAAACCAATAATCCTCAGTCCTATATACTATATAGGTGGCGTATTGGCGAAATAGACTTGATAAACATACTACTATTTCAACCAAACAGTAGCCAATGTGTAATTGTAGGGTTTAGTCTTTTTAGCTTTAGGCTTGACCTCAGAGTTATTAGCCTAAAAAACACAAGCTAAACCAAATAGTCTTTGGCATGACCCATATTTGGCAAACAAGCTCTTTTCAGCTGCCTCCTCTTTAGAGCCACAGGTGTTTTCCTGTTGTGGCCGTTGCTACGGAAACGGTGACTGACGCCCCGAGCACGTGCCATTCTAAAGCCCCTTTTGTCCCCAAGTGCTTGCTGGAGAGAGGGGGCAGAGGGGGGGGGGGGCAGAGAGAGAGGGGGAGAGGGGAGGCAGAGAGAGAGAGAGAGAGGGGGGGGGGGCAGGGAGAGAGAGCGGGGGTAGGGAGAGAGAGAGAGGGGGCAGGGAGAGAGAGGGAGGGGGTAGGGAATGAGGGACAGCGAGAGAGAGAGAGAGAGAGGGAGGGAAGGGAGAGAGAGAGAGGGCTGGGGAAGAGAGAGAGGGATGGCAGGGAGAGAGAGAGGGGGGCAGGGAGAGAGAGAGAGGGGAGGGGTATAGTTTTGGTGCCACACCAGTTTCACCATGTGAAAACTATTTGATTGCCTCCCCATCCCATAGGCTGCAGGCTTCACTGTGACACCAACATGCTTCACTGTGACACCATACTGCCACAATAACAACTTGAAGGTACTACAATGCGCCAGACATCATGGAAAAATCACTTTACAAATTAATAAATTAACCAATCGATGAATTAATTGATGAATCAACCTCAAAGAAAGATATGGGGTGTCATCTAGGTTGTTAAACCAAAAGGTTTCATGTCACTATGTTGAAAAAAGTTGTATAACGTGCTCACCTCACTTGACTTGACACTGGGTGCTGTAACCTCTGATACTATATAAAAAATAGGGAAACAAACAAGTCCAGGCACACACTCCAGGTTTTTCAAATGTATTGGCATCCTGAAATCATGACGTTTCGGTAAACACACCTTCTTCAAAAGGCTTGTGGTAATATTTAGGCTATTTGAAAGTCCCTAGAAACCTGTCATAAAGGACAATTCAGCCCTTTACATGGCAATAATACACTACACTAAATGGGTTTCTCTATTTTTACCTCCAAACAATTCCCACAACAATGTCCAGATGGTAACGGGAGGCGACTCCGCCTGAATTCAAGTACCACACACCGCTGGCCGGTCCACACCTGAAATCATGACGATGTGTTCACCGAAACGTCATGATTTCAGGCTCCCAATACATTTGAAAAACCTAGAGTGCGTGCCTGGACTTGTTTCCCTATTGTTTTTTATGTCACTGTGTTGCCCATTTCCTAGGCCTTGCAGATTGATTGATTTGATTGAGTTAATTTGATGAACATTTAAAAATAACTGTTACAAGAGTTAGAATAACAAGTTACAGTTAGCCTACCAGTCCATCCGTGTGTAGCTTGTAACCCACGGTAAGCCCACAACCATCAGAGGAGGGGAGGTGAGGGCTAAACTCACTTCTATGTTCACGCTGCAAGCCTTAGTGCTCAATACACATTTATTGCTCAAATCAGACTTTTGAAATTTTTTAAATGTGGCCAAATTCCAGTTCACGCTCCTGAACTGACTCACGTGAACAATAAAGAAGATGGACAAACATGGAAGACACTGAAGTCACAGTTTATGGTTTAATTTATAAGTTTGATGTGCAGTGTAGGCAAATTCAATGAGCAGATGATAATGTGGGCGAGGAGGAGGGGAAAGAGACAATTCTTCCGTTAACACAGACCGGTTATGAAGGTAAACACCTCACTGTCCCTCCACTGACCACCTCCATCCACAGCTGTCTTCCATGTCTGTATTCACAGATGTGGCTGGCGAGAGTAAACAGTAGGTGTATCACAGAACCTCTTCATCCAGTCAACAAGAAACACCTTATCTTTTTTTTTAATCCACTTTTTCTCCTTATTTTCTATTGTTCTCCCATCCCAATTTCGCCTCGCCAATTCTCCCTTCAATTCTCCCCTCCCCTGTCTCGAACGTTGCTAGACTATGCCTCCCACTGGTCGGCTGTAGTGAAGACAGAAGCCTTGCATCACGTGTCCCCTCCGGTACACGAGGAGGCAGCTGTCGCATCTTTTCACCTGAACAGCGCGTTCTCTCAGTGGCGAGGAGTAACGCGTGGGAGGCTCACGCTGCCCCCGATACTTCCTGATTCTGCTGTACCGGCGCACCAACCGACCTGTAGGAGTCGCTGTCCACAACGTCCAATCCCCACCCACCGGCTTTCCCACCCCTAACACTGCCAATTGTGTTAGTATGAACGACCAGCCAAGCCGGTAGCAACGCCGAGAGCTGGGCTTGATACCAGCATCTCCTGCGTTAGTGGTGAGCGCCTTGCCCACTGCGCCACTTAGAAACACCTTATCTGTTGTGATAGGACTGCAGGCCTTATAGTGCAACATTGTATGAGAACATTCTTAAAATGTATCTTCTCCAACCAGAACAGACTGGATCTCAAGGATGTTTCGACTGGGTGAGGTTGAACTCAAGTAACACAACACATGACAAACAGTGGCGGCTGGTGGATTCTTCTCCACTAGGGGCGCTATACCAAACATTTTGCAAACATGTACAAGGCACGCATTGGCGAATATTATCACCATTGCCATCGATCAATATATGATCACAGTCAGTCAAATGCAACCACGTTTCCAATAGCCCAACACAAACACGCACAGCTCTCTCTCTCTCTCTCTCTCTCTCTCTCTCTCTCTCTCTCTCTCTCTCTCTCTCTCTCTCTCTCTCTCTCTCTCTCTCTCTCTCTCTCTCTCTCTCTCAGATCCATTCAATAATAAGTTTAATAATAATAACACATATGTATATCTTGTCATTTTAAACAAGTTACCATTCATTGTCTGAGTGGTTATGCCCCACCCGCGGCGAAATTAGAGAGAGAGCGAGAGAGAGAGAGAGAGAGAGAGAGAGCGAGAGAGAGAGAGAGAGAGAGCGAGATAAAGAGCGAGAGAGAGAGAGAGAGAGATCGCAACTATACCTTGTTAAGTTGAAACGCACAGTGGTCCAGCAGGGCAGAAGGGCTTGATAAAGTATATCCACTCCACTGTCCAGACTGTGTTGATGTCCATTGTCCATGCATGTCCAGTTGTCCACACTGCATCCATATAGCTTGTTGTTAACCAACAAGTACTGTGAAGAGCTGTGTCTTTGCCCATTTCCTCGTCAAACAGCCTGCAAACTACCTGGCGTTCTATCGCCCTGCTCTAAGACAAATTCTAACCATAACCAACTTTGAAAGAGTGCCTAAGCTTAACCGTCGAAAGAACTTGCCTTCACGCTCTAAGACAAATAGCTGCATCACAACAACACAGTCTACCAACCTAGGAACCAACCTAGAACCTAGAAACTGGCGCTGGCCAATCAGAGAGAGCGTCTCCGCGAAATGCGGCTACGGAAAAAAATGCTGCTACGGAAAAAAATTATAGACTCTGCTGCTTAGACCGCTTCAAATCGCGCCCGGCTTCCATCATAAACATCATATTTCAAACGCACAGCGTGTTATGCACGGATACAGCGATGAAACAGTGACGCGCACTCAGAGCGCTAGTGCGTCTAGCCCGGGCCGAGAAATACGGCTAGGAGAAATGCAGCAGGAGAAATGCGGCAGGAGTGAGTCACTTCCTGTTCAGGAAAACGAGTATTTTTTATTTTATATATTAACGTTATATTGTGCATTGGAAACACAAACATACTTAAAATGAGTAAATATTATTCATTTTAAACATGTTTATATTATTTATAGGGCTATAAAACAAAAAACAAAAAAATTATTTTTCTTGTTCTTCTCTCATATAACCAGGGGGGGCGGCGCCCGAGCGCCCCTAGTGGCGAGCCGCCACTGATGACAAACACTATCGCCTTTTTGGCGTGAACAACCATTGCCTCATCACTGTATTGACCAGTCACCTTGCAGTACGTATCAAAGCTCTCTCCCTCTTTCTCCAGCTTGTAGGAGACTGGCTGGATGGCCACAGAGGCTGGACAGGCTCCACCTCCAAGATCTTATGTTGAAGTTTGTCCATCAGCTCCAGACTGCTGTGGAGCTCCTGCATGTTTCTCTACAGTCGATCCCGCTGGCAGAGAAGAGGTGGGACCTCTGTCCAGAGACTGCAACACTGTATATAACGTATACATTTATCTATATCAGTATGGATATATCTGCATATATACCTGTATACAGGGCCGCCTCAGGGTGTGTGCGAGCAGTGTGGTCGCACAGGGCGAGGCCCCCCTTCCCGCGAGGCCCTTTTTCATCACATACCTAAAATCTAGTTTTACTTATATGCTTATATATTTCACATTAGACACGTTTGTAGAATGTGTCTGACTTGTTCCTGGGTCTGCACCTGGGTCACTATTGGAGCTCTGGTTCTGCAGCAGACATACTATTGGTTTCAACGAAGGGAGTGGTTACTTACATCATACGCCGCCGGAAACTTAAACGAAGAAGAAGAAGAAGAGTCCGCTGCGTTTGAATATTTCGCGCGTGCAGCTTTTGACTATTATGCTTAGTTATGCCAGCCAAGGTCGGTCATTATCAGTCGGTCAGTCACCAAGGAACGTTGACGAAAGGCGGGACAAATGGCCGGAGCCTTGTCATGATGCAGTCGGGGAAATAGCCATGGCCCATGATGATGTCGGCTAGTAGCTAGCTTAGCTAAAGGCTATCTAGCGTTAGCTAACCTGCAGCCAAGGATGAAGAGGATGGTCGTTTGTTTGGCAGATGAACTTCGTCAACTCCACGCGGTTGTCTCCATCCTCTTGGACGTTTGGTGAGTTTTTAACCTATTCTATTAACTCTATTCTATTCCCGCCGTGGACATCGCTCTCTCTCTCTCTCTCTCTCACTCTCTGGAGCTAAACTGGCCGACTAGCTAATAGTACTACTAGTAGCTAACGGTGTGTGCCTGGTGTCAGCACCTGGCTGTATGTAGCCGCATAGCTTGCTTCTGCGTTAGCTAATGGTTAGCGATAGCCTGGTTGAGCTAACTGTTAGCCAGTTAGCTGTTTAGCTTCGACGTTAACTGCCGGCTGCGCTCGGCTGGGAACGTTCGTTTGATGCTATCAGTTAGCCTTGAGTTAGCTGTTAGCTTGTGCTACGACCATTGACATTAGCCGTGAGAATAGCAGGGGGTTCTGGCACTCTGACTACGACATCATCTTTGACAGAAGATGTAGTCGGGCCTGCACCATGACAAGGCTCTGGCAGCAGCTTATTTTTGTCCCGACAGCGAGAGGCCTTTCGTCAACGTGGAGACCTGTGTTACGGCCTTTCGCCCTGCGTTCCTTGGTGCAGGTAAGATTAATGAAAATGTCATGACATTACCCCACTCTTCCTTCCTTCCCCTCCCGAATGTTTTGTTAATAACGATGTTTTTTTCCAGGCAAAACATATGCTACTTCACAACATTTGGAGATACGACATGTGCTGTGTGTGAATGTCTTGGTCGTTTGTGTAGCTTGGGTAGCGTTGGGCCGTTGGCCAAAGCTGTGTGTGTCCTGGTGTCACAGTACCTGGCTAGCCTATTTAGCTGATGTCGGCCATTGGCTCCTTGCTGCTTTGGTTTCTCTGGTATAGACCCTCTTCTCTTTGGATTTAAGTGTTGATCTTTGTCCTTTTGGATCTCTCATACATGCTCTCTCTCTAACACACACACACATGCTCTCTCTCTCTCTCTCTCTCTCTCTCTCTCATACATGCTCTCTCTCTAACACACATGCTCTCTCTCTCTCTCTCTCTCTTTCTAACACACACAGTCTGCCTATGGCGGCCTTTCTCGATGGCTAGGCTGTGCTCGCTGAGTCTGTATAGTCAAGGATCTTCAGTCACAGTGCTCAGGTATTCTGCCACTGTGTACTCTCTGTTTAGGGCCAAATAGCATTTCAATTTCTTTCCAATGTGTGTGTCTCTCTCTCTCTCTCTCTCTTGGATTTAAGTGTTGATCTTTGTCCTTTTGGATCTCTCATACATGCTCTCTCTCTAACACACACACACATGACAAACACACATGTTCTCTCTCTCTCTCTCTCTTTCTAACACACACAGTCTGCCTATGGCGGCCTTTCTCGATGGCTAGGCTGTGCTCGCTGAGTCTGTACATAGTCAAGGATCTTCAGTCACAGTGCTCAGGTATTCTGCCACTGTGTACTCTCTGTTTAGGGCCAAATAGCATTTCAATTTCTTTCCAATGTGTCTCTCTCTCTCTCTGTACACTGTATATTGACTGTAGAACGGGAGCTCTCTCTCGCTCTCTCTTTTGCTATATGTTGACTGTATCATGCCCCGCCTCGGGCAGCGCTATTATTTAAGAATATGTTGACTGTAACTTCCAAACAGTGAAACTGAGAAAAATGCCTTTAAAGTTTTTTGACTTGCCATCCAAAATGTGTTATAGGTAGATAGATGATAGTACCCAGATTTGACATGTATTAATGAAGTAATCTTTAGGCATACAAAAATATGACGTAGTTATTTTAATTAACCCCAAAAAAGCAGATACTGCACTCTGCTGCACGATTTCCTTAAATAATTATACAGGTAATGTACAGGCAAAGTGCAGTAACTTCAAATACAATGTTGTTTTCCCTCCAGCTTTCACAACTTAACCTAGCCATTTTATTTGGATCATCATCATTCCAATATATTCAGGTATTAAATTTCATTTTCAAAATGGCTAGGTTAAGTTATGAAAGCTGGAGGGAAAACAACATTGTATTTGAAGTTACTGCACTTTGCCTGTACATTACCTGTATAATTATTTAGTTCAAGTTCAAGTTCAAGTTCTTTAATAGTTGTCGTACAGAATACTTTCATACAAAATGCTTCTTACTGTTACGCTCCAGAGACTGTGCTAGACAAGATAGTATCAAATAACATAATAACATAATATAGCATGAATTTAGAAGAAGAAAATGAGGTCACAGTGTTCGGTATAGACATATGTACAATGTTCTGAGTTACCATATAATATACAATACACAATACTATGCAGTGTACTAATGTACAGTACTATCTAGTGCAAAGCAGAAATGGGATGAGGTACAATTTTAGGTACAATTTACAGTAAGGTGTACGAGTTGTAGTGCAATCCTTCATCCATAAATATAAAGTGTGGGGAGTGGGTGCTACAGTGTGTTTGTTTAAAGTGGGTGTGTGCTATAAAGTGTGTGGAGTGGGTGCTACAGTGTGTTTGTTTAAAGTGAGTGTGTGCGTGTGGATGTGTGTGCTATGTGTGTTTGGTGGTTGTTGTTGTGTAGTGTTCATTCATTGTTCGTTTAGCAGCCTGATGGCCTGGGGATAGAAGCTACTTCTGAGTCTTTCTGTGCTCGCCTTGAGACTCCTGTATCGCTTGCCTGACGGCAGCAGTTCAAAGAGGCAGTTGTTCGGGTGGCTCGAGTCCTTAATAATTCTCTTAGCCTTCCCCTTGCAACGCTTGTAGTAAATGTTCTGGAGGGTGGGGAGCCCCCCTCCAATTGTGCGTTCGGCTGAACGTGTCACTCTTTAAGGAAATCGTGCAGCAGAGTGCATGCAGTATCTGCTTTTTTGGGGTTAATTAAAATAATTATGTCATATTTTTGTATGCCTAAAGATTACTTCATTAATACATGTTAAATCTGGGTACTATCATCTATCTACCTATAACACATTTTGGATGGCAAGTCAAAACACGTTAAAGCCATTTTTCACTGTTTGGAAGTTACTGCGGTCTGCCTGGGTTTTGAGTGTGATTTTGTAGTTACTGCAGTTTTTAAAACCCCATATCTCCAAAACTGAGCGCCATTAACATCTGAAACTTGGTCACAAGATAAAACATTTATTGACAAGGTCAATTTCACTCATAACTAAATTTTGACTTTTTTCAAGTTACTGCGGTTAGCCTTGACAGGGCAGTATAGCTTAAGCTATATTGGTCAAACGAAGGGCTCTCGTTTGTCCAGACATAAGCTGGGCCTATAAGGCCAAAGGCTAGAGAGAAATCTGTAACATTTAGGCTATTTGAAAGTCCATAGAAACCTGTCATAAAGGCAGGGGTGTAAAGTACTTGAGTAATTGTACTTCGTTACAATACTTAAGTACTGTTTTGGGGGATTGGTACTTTACTCTAGTATTATTAGGTTTGTATACTTGTACTTTTACTCAATTACATTTAATTTGTTTATCTGGCCGAACTAACATTAACGTTATTAATCCTGCGGCCGCTCTTTATTTAAAAACAGCCAATCAAATCCCCATCAATGGAAAATGAACCCGCCCATACCCATGCTGATTGGTCCTTGTGCAAGACTAGAAAGAGGGGATCTTTGATTAAACACCTGCTATCAGAAGAATAGACAGTCAGATGTTTTTTTTTTAACTTTAACTTTTTAGTACTTAAGTACATTTAAAAGTAGAAACTTTTTGACTTTTACTCAAGTGTGTTTTTAGCCAGATACTCTGACTTTTACTTGAGTACGATTTTGAGACGGTACCCATACTTTCACTTAAGTATAATTTTCGGGGTACTTTTTACACCCCTGCATAAAGGACAATTCAGCCCTTTACATGGCGGTAATACACTACACTAAATGGGCTTCTCTATTTTTACCTCGAAACAATTCCCACAACAATGTCCAGATGGTAACGGGAGACGACTCCGCGTAAATTCAAGTACCACACACCGCTGGGTCCAAATAAACACAAGCCTATAAAATATAAAAACACACGTCACTCTGGATGTTACAACAACAACATTTCACTTTGAAAGGGAAGCCTTTTGGGTTAAGAAAGTGTATGTAAAGACACGTCAGCTGATGGGGAATTCCAGCTTCCGAGAATGAGTCTGTCGCCCCTAGTGGTGTAGGGGGGTGGTGCAGGGGAAAATTCCATTCTGAGAATGAGTCTGTCGCCCCTAGTGGCGTAGGGGGGTGGTGCAGGGGGAAATTCCATTCCGAGAATGAGTCTGTCGCCCCTAGTTTTTTACCATTTTACCATTGTTATTATTTTACTTATTTTTACTTTTATCTTGCATAGGCCTACTATAACCTTTATCATGTTTTGTAACAGATTGCAGAAATTCAAGAAGCCTATTGGAACGTGAGGTTCTGATATGATTTGATTAATATATCTGCATTATTTTATCCCACTTTATGCTTTGCTCTTGCTGCTTGTTTTACACAGATTTTACACTTATTTCTTACTGATGTCTTACTTATGTCTGATTCTTACCTTTAATTCGTAGCTCAACATTGTATTGCATTTATCTCAGGACTTATTAACAGGTCTATTTTATCATGTCTATTTTATGTCTATTTTATTATCTTCTACTTATTTGATTTACTATTGTATTCTTGCACAATCGAAGCGGGCATAGCCACCCGCATTTCACTGTATGCCCTGGTATGTATGTGATAAATAAACCTCTTCAATCTTGAATCTTGAATCTTGATGTAAAGCACCTTGAACTGCAATCCCCTGTATGAAAGGTGCTATACAAATAAAGTTATTATTATTATTATTATTATTATTATTAACATCATCATCAAAATATATAGGCTAGCGGCTGAGTGGTGCAGTGGGCAAGGCGCTCGCCACTCACGCAGGAGATGCTGGTATCGAACCCAGGTCTCAGCGTTGCTACCGGCTTGGCTGGCCGTCATACTAACACAATTGGTAGTGTTAGAGGGTGGGAAAGCCGGTGGGTGGGGATTGGACGTTGTGGACAGCGACTCCTACAGGTCGGTTGGGTGACGCCGGTGCGGCGGAAACAGGAAGTATTGGGGGCAGCGTGAGCCTCTCACGCATTACTCCTCGCCACTGAGAGTTCGAGCTGCTGTGGTGAAAAGATGCGACAGGCTGCCTCCTCGTGTACCGGAGGGGACACGTGATGCAAGGCTTCTATCCTCACTACAGCCGACCAGTGGGAGGCATAGTCTAGCAACGTTCAAGACAGGGGAGGGAAGAATTGGAAATATGAAATTGGGACGGGAGAAAAATAGAAAAATGGCGAGAAAAAGTGGATAAAAAAATAAATAATAATATAGGCTAGTAGGGCCTGCTGTAGACGTAAGGGCGACGTACCATGTGACCACCCAGGGTCACTGTACAATCATAGCTCTTTGTCCATTCAAGACACAATGTGTTTGCAATTCTCTTTTTAGAATGTCACAGCGTTAGCTACAGCCCCGTCCTCAGTGTCCCCTGTGTCTCTGGACGTTAGGTCATTAGTTTACTGTCTCGGCTCGTTGGGTTTGTCAGGAGAAAGGTAACATCATTCCCAGTTTTATATCCTCTGTGAGATAAAGCCTGGTAAAGAACTACTGCCAAAAGTGTCTCAGCGGTAGAATTTCCGGTGTATGTACTTCCCCTGGAAGCTGCCTCCGAACCGACCAAACTTTTCCCGAATCCTGTCGGCAAACAAGCTAGAACGTCCC
This sequence comes from Notolepis coatsorum, assembly GCF_963971535.1. NCBI lineage: Eukaryota > Metazoa > Chordata > Actinopteri > Aulopiformes > Paralepididae > Notolepis > Notolepis coatsorum. The sequence continues at coordinate 62,236,497 of NC_140165.1, forward strand.
GGTCATGTAGTAAATTCTTCAGGCAAAGCCGTTGCAGTGGCTTAAACGAGGAAATACACGTTTCTATAATTGTTTTGTCTAAACCGGATCCCCACCTGTCTGAAGAAGTCCACCATTATCCCTGTACCCAAAAAATTCAAGCCTGCTTGCCTCAATGATTACCTCCCTGTAGCTCTCACCTCCATAGCCATGAAGTGCTTTGAGAAGCTAGTGAAGGGCTACATCTGCTCCTCCCTCCCCATCAACCTGGACCCCCTGCAATTTGCATACCGCCCCAACAGGTCCACAGAGGACGCCATAGCCCATGTGCTGCACACAGCAGCATCACACCTGGACAAGAGGCAGGGGAACTATGTGAGAATGCTATTCATGGCTACAGCTCAGCATTCAATACCATAGTCCCCTCCAAACTCATAGCCAAGCTCAGGGACCTGGGCTTGAACTATGACCTCTGCCAGTGGGTCTTGGACTTCCTGACGGGCAGACCCCAGGTGGTGAGAGCAGGCAACTGCACCTCCTCATCCATCACTCTCAACATAGGGGCCCCCCAGGGCTGTGTTCTGAGTCCCCTCCTCTACTCCCTGTACACACATGACTGCGTGGCACAGCGGAACAACAACACAATCATCAAATTTGCTGACGACACAGTAGTGGTGGGCCTGATCTCTGCAAACGACGACAGGGCCTACCTGGAGGAGGTTAAGATTCTAGCGGGATGGTGTCAAGAGAACTGCCTCTCCCTGAATGTCAGCAAAACAAAGGAGATGATTGTGGACTTTAGGAGGTCGGGGGTCAGGGACTACAGCCCCCTCAGCATCGATGGGGCACCGGTTGAGAGAGTGAACAGTTTTAAGTACCTCGGAGTCCACATATCCGAGGACTTGACATGGACCACACACATTGACAGTGTTACCAAGAAGGCACGACAACGCCTCTACTTCCTTAGGCGCTTAAGGAAGTTCAACGTGAGTAAGAAGATCCTCAAGAACTTCTACTCATGCACAATAGAGAGCATCCTGACTGGCAATATCACCTCCTGGTTTGGGAATAGCACTGCACAAGACCGCAGCAGACTACAGAGAGTGGCCCGTTCAGCCGAACGCACAATTAGAGGGGGGCTTCCCACTCTCCAAGGCATTTACAACAAGCGGTGCATGGGCAAGGCGAAGATAATAATCAAAGACTCCAGCCACCCAAACAACTGCCTCTTTGAACTGCTGCTGTCAGGCAAGCGATACCGGAGTCTCATGGCAAGCACAGAGAGACTCAGAAGGAGCTTCTATCCCCAGGCCATCAGGATGCTCAATGAACAATGATTGCATAATGAACAAGGCTTGAACAATGAACAATCGTAACAACCATCAAATGCACTCACAGCACACACATCCACACGCACACACTCACTTTAAACAAACAACTCACTGCTGCACCCACTTTACCCACTTTAGAACACCTAAAGACACTTTATATTTATTGGCAAAGAATTTGCACTACAACCCATACCTCATTACACCTTACTGTAAATTGTACCTAAATTGTACCTCATCCCATTTCTGCATTGTACTGTATAGTATATAGTATATTGTATTGTAACTCAGTTACTTTTCTACTCTGCATTGTACATTGTATATATGTATATATTGAACACTTTTTGTCTACGGACTTGACTTCTATTTTATACTTACTATACTTTTTATACTTATTTATTTTTATCTAGCACAATCTCTGGAGCAAAACAGAAAGAAGCATTTTATATAAAAGTATTCTGTACTTCTGTATGACAACTAATAAAGAAACTTGAACTTGAACTTGAACTCAACGTCAGCAAGACAAAGGAGCTGGTGGTGGACTATCGGAGAGGCAGGAAGGGTCCCCCTTCTGCTATAATCCTCGGAGGGGAGGAGGTAGAGATGGTGGAGTCCTTCAAGTTCCTTGGAGTTCACCTGAACCAAAAACTGGACGGGTCGGACAACACTGATGCCCTCTACAGGAAGGGACAGGGTAGGCTGTTCTTCCTGAGGAGACTCAGGTCGTTCGACGTGACTGCTGCTATCTTTCTACCAGTCAGTTGTGGCCAGCGTCCTCTTCTTTGCTGTGGTGTGCTGGGGGGGCAACATCAACTCGAGGGACTCCAGCAAGCTGAACAAGCTGGTGAAGAAGGCTAGCTCAGTAGTGGGTGGTGAGCTGGATAACCTAGAGGCAGGGACGTTGGAAGGGGGGGTGAGGGGGGGGGGGGGGCTTTTTTTAATTTTTTTTTATGACAGTATTTATATATTTGTATATACTGTAACTGTATAACTGTAACACTGTATATTATAAGTTTATCCTGCTCAAAGCACTTCACCATTTTAATATTGTGTGTATTGAGCCGTACTGTATTGTAGCCATTCTCCAATCTGTTAAATAAAGTTTTCATTCATTCATTACACTACTGTATGTACACAATCATACGTGTAAAACCGAGTAGATTTTCGAGTTTTTCTGACTTTCAGACTGTCACAGACTGATTGAATGACAGGTGAAACAACTAATTGTATCCACCTCCCGTCTCCCGCCCTTCCCACGCGCCACGAACCACTGAGCTACTGTGATACAGTGCTTGCGCAGTCAGTCGATTTTAGCTAGTAGTCAGACTTTGCTAGCACAGAATGTCTCACTCGCAGAAAAGAAAAATATCAGATTTATTTTCGAAACGTCCCGCCGGTCCCAGTGACAGTCCCACTAAATCTGATAAACGTCAGAGAGAGACAGAGACGACAGGTTCAGCCTCAGCATCAGGTATTGAAGAGTTAACTGAGTCTGTTCCCCTATACCCCCCCTCGGGCGCCAGGGGCTTCCACTGAGGGGTGATGCAAATAGGGATGGGGTGTTATGGCAGCTCATGATGGAAAGAGTGCGCACAGAGTCTGATCCCGAGTTGAAGAATTGGCTCCAAAAGAGAGACAACTGGATGTCCAACAACATCCAAAACGAAATCTTACAGCTGTTTGCCCATGATATTCAGCGACAAATTAGAGGCAAAGCATCCAAAAGCCCATTCTTTGGCTTGAACGCTGACGGAACCACTGATGTCACTCACTGGAAAAGAACAATTCTCGTGTAATATACAGTTCGCCGATGACAACTTGGAAGCTCAGAACTTCTTTTTTTTACAATGGGTTTTTACAATGCCCGGCCCAGACACAACAGCCGAGACGCTGTTTTTGTGTATAAAATACTTTTACGCCTCGACCTGCCCATGGAGAGGCTGATAGGATACTGTTTTGACGGGGCCAGCAACATGTCTGGGGGGTACAGGCTAGACCAGGGGTTCACAAACTTTTCAGGCCGCGACCCAAAAAAAACGGTGTCAGAGAGCCGCGACCCCCACTATTATAGGAGGTAAAAAAAAAAATTAAATGGAAATGTATGGTTGAAACATGCAAACGTTCAAACGCACACACACTAATAAGCATTGGAGGCTTTTAACCAGGGCCGGACTGGGGAAATCATTCAGGCCAGGAAATATAGCTCCAGGCAGGCCACTTTTTAAGCAGGGGATCTGGGGGTCCCCCACCAGGAATTTCTTTGTTACAAAGACTTAATTTCCTGCATTCTGGTGCAGGCATTTTTTTTTATTTGTACCCTTTAAATGCCAGTGTTTGTGATGGCATCACAAATTATTGTTAAAAAACAGGCTAGCATATGTATGATTAGCAACAACACAGATTTTTATGGATTTTCAGTTTTTTGTAATTGATAAATACAATATTTTATTCAACTTCAGCCCTGATCATAACACCACATATTCATTTTATAATTCTAACCCTTTAAATGCCAGTGTGTGTGATGGCATATATTTGCAATATATCAAATACAAAGTACATTTTTCTGGGGGGGATTATTACAGGCTAGCATGTGTCAATGATTTGCAGTTTTTCGTAAGGATCCCGCCTCCACCAATCACATGCTAGCCTGTAATAATTGTGTGTGAGAGCAAGAGAGAGAGAGAGAGAGATAGTTCTCCAACTTGTGTGAGTTGCAGTGATCTCCTGGTTGTTCCCCACCTAGGTTATCTAACTATTGCGCTGGTGCAACTAGAAACACTGGCCTGGCCTGCTTCTAAGTTCAGTGGCCTGACCGCAATCTTTTTTTTTTTTTTTTTTTGTCATCTGGCGACCCCCCAGCACCCCCTGCTGTTTTATAGTTCCAACGTGCCTGTGGTGGCTGAGAGGAGGATGAGGAAAAAGCTACAGTAGAAGCCATCCTGGAGAACCCCTCTCACCCCCTCTATGAGGAGCTAGCCAGAATGAAGAGCATGTTCAGCCAAAGACTCATCCCCCCCCGACACACCACAAACCGCCTGGGCCGGTCCTTTAATTATTATTTTTTAATCTGTTATTATTCATTGTTTTATCTTTCTTTTATCATGTAATGTGAAGCACTTTGGGCTGCATCTTGTATAAAAAGTGCTATATAAATAAGGTTATTATTATACCGGCAGGCATCAGGCTCTACAACAAAGGGCTCGGGACTTGAGAACTAGAGACTCACATCACCGTACTGACTATCCTGTATTTTGCACTAGAGACTCATATCACTTTGTACTTTGTACTTTTTATATTATATTGTATTTGTATCTATACTTTATTTGATTGATTTGATTTGATGTTTTTTATTTTCGTGTCTTACATACAGGTGTATGCCCAGCCCATATGGGCTTACAAGACACATAACAATAAGTATATAATAATATACTTGACCAATTACTTGACAAATGACATATAGACCAAGATGGCCACAAGAATAAGAAAATACAAGAAAATACATTAAAACGTAATATAACACAAGCTGTACGCAATGTAAATAAACAAAGAAACAAGAGGAATTCAAATACAGTTATATAGGATAAAGTGTGTTTTGTCTCAAGTGCCATATGCTTTCTCCAAAAATCCTGCAAAACTGAAGATGTCCTCCACAAAAAAAAAAAACAGCATACAACTCTCAGACTGCCAAAACAAATCCGGATTTACAATTTGAATTTTCTCAAATAAAGTGATCTGTAGTGTATATAGATACTGGACTGTATATGACTGTGAAGCTATGCATCCCCCCCCCCCATGCTGCTTTGACACCCGAATTTCCCCAAGGGGATCAATAAAGGATCATCTTATCTTATCTTAAACCAATATTACTTTCGTTTCTTTCATTTTATTTCCGCCTAAACCTCATATGACAAATTAAGCGGGGAAAAAGCTACAGTCTCATGAGTATAACAAGTTAGACACAATCAATTAGTCTAATATATAAAATACAGCTTTGTTTCCATCTAATTCATCACATTTCCATATTCCAGAGCCACATAGGCCCATATCTTGATTTCAGCCTTTTGTAGAAAAAAAAATAGGCAAAAAAGAAAAAAGGTTCAGGAAATTCTGCCTGTATTAAATTCTTATTGGTTTATTATTGAGCTGCCTCCTCATTGGCAAAACACTTCATCTCACTCTCTCTCCTGTATCTCTCTCTCTTCCTCGATCTCTCTCATGTTCTCTGTCTCTCTCCTCTCTTTCTCTCTCTCTAGCTCTGAACCCCCCCCCTCTCTCTCTTCTCCCATCTCTCTCTCGCTCTCTCTCTCTTCCTCGATCTCTCTCACGTTATCTGTCTCTCTCCCTCTCGTTCTCTCTCTCTCTCTAGCTCTGAACCCCCCTCCCTCTCTCTTTCTGCTCCATTCGTTCTCTAAAATGCATGTGTGTAGTGTCTCTTAAACTCACGTGCACGCACCGACAAAACGGAATGTTCAGGTGCGCTTGTCGCCACTCAGCACACACCCTCCCCCCTCTCTGGACCCGCCCCCCCCCGCCCCCTCTATACTATTTTGGCAAGTTGTAGTTTATACACTTTTAGGGGAGTACACAGTTGTAACACATGTTGGTTATACTCAAAACACTCTAGAACATGTGATTTAGTTCATGTATGTTTTGTATGTTTGTCCATCAAATTCTAGCCCAAAAAAAACATGTAGAGTTTATATTTTCTTCAATTTCTTTCGAATTTCTTTCATTTATTTGAAATTATAGAGTGCCCTTGTTATAATTATGCCCTGAATTTCCCCAAGGGGATTAATAAAGGAACATCCTCTCATCCCCCCATGCCAGGAGCAGTTGTCTCGGGGCCTGGGGCAGCTGTGATACTCAATGTCCAGAAGAGGAACAATCAATTATTAGGCTTATTTCTGATACATCTCAGCCAACAGAATTCCAAGAAGCAACTTTCGTTTTCCTGTTATTTAGGAGGCAGACTGTCTGGCTATAACTATTACACTGGCTATACCTATTACACTGTCTGGCTACCTAATTACACTGTCTGGCTACCTGTTACACTGTCCTGGCTACCTATTACACTGTCTGGCTATACCTATTACACTGTCTGGCTACCTATTACAACTGTCTGGCTATACCTATTACACTGTCTGGCTACCTGTTACACTGTCTGGCTACCTATTACACTGTCTGTCTGGCTACCTATTACACTGTCCTGGCTACCTATTACACTGTCTGGCTACCTGTTACACTGTCTGGCTATACCTATTACACTGTCTGGCTACCTGTTACACTGTCTGGCTACCTATTACACTGTTTGGCTATCTATTACACTGTCTGGCTACCTATTACACTGTCTTGGCTACCTGTTACACTGTCTGGCTACCTGTTACACTGTCTGGCTACCTGTTACACTGTCTGGCTATCTATACACTGGCTGGCTTACCTGTTACACTGTCTGGCTACCTATGACACTGTCTGGCTACCTATTACACTGTTCTGGATACATGTTACACTATCTGGCTACCTATTACACTGTCTGGCTACCTAATTACACTGTCTGGCTACCTAGTACACTCTCTGGCTACCTATTACACTGTCTGACTACCTATTACACTGTCTGACTAACTATTACAACTGTCTGGCTACCTATTACACTGTCTGGCTACCTGTTACAACTGTCTGGCTACCTGTTACACTGTCTGGCTACCTGTTTACACTGTCTGGCTATCTATTACACTGTCTGGCTACCTGGTTACACTGTCTGACTACCTATTACACTGTCTGGCTACCTATTACACTGTCTGACTACGTAATACACTGTCTGCTCTCTCTCTCTCTCTCTCTCTCTCTCTCCTCTCTCTCTCTCTCTCTCTCTCTCTCTCTCTCTCTCTATCTCCTCTCTCTCTCTCTCTCTCTCTCTCTCTCTCTCTCTCTCTCTCTCTCTCTCTCAGTGCATGCTGGGAATGAGATTGGAGAGATTGGAAGAGGTTGGAGGGTTGGAGGTGTAGTGAGTTTTTGTCTATCTTTATCTGTCTATTTTGTTCATTTGTTATGGGATATTGTATTATAAGTGTAGTGTTGGTTTGCTGTGTGTTTTGGTGTGTATAGGGTTAAGTGGGAGTGTTTTGTTTGTTTTGGCCGCATCGGCCAGGCTGTGCTGCTGGATGACGTCAGACGCCAATATGGACTTTTCAAAATTGGTAGAAAGCATGGTATTAAGATATCTGTTCCTAAATGTATCAGTAGAGGACTGCAGTTTGGCAGTTGGAAGTATTGTTGGACATAAAAGCATTAAATCAGCTGCGAGAATGAATCAAGGAGTAGTGATCTTTGTTGACTCGGTGGACAAGGTGCACACACTGGTTCAATCGGGGATAAGTGTTGACGGGGCTTTTCTTTCTGTAGAGCCGCTCTCCACACCAGGCAGAAACGTTCCGCCGTTCATCAGTGATGAACTATTGAGAAGTCAACTAGCACGACATGGGGAAGATAATTTCCCCTATAAGAAAAATGTCGTCGGGATGTAAATCTCCGCTTTTAAAGCATGTTGTCTCACACAGGCGACAGGTTTTAATGATCTAAACAACAGCGGAGAGGAGCTTGAGTTGGTTTTTAAGATAAAGGTTGATGAGTTTGATTATGTGGTTTTTGTGAGTTCTGGTAATTCGGGGGAAGTGTTTCGGATGCGGGGAACTGGGGTCATATCTCCCGAGATTGTGTGGGGAGAGGGGCAAGGCGACCATCCGCCTCAGCCCCAAGAGGAGCGCGGGGCTGAGATCAGCGCAGGTAGTGGTACAGAGGAGGGAAGAGTGGTGCAGCGCAGAGCTGAGAGCAGTGACGACAACAGAGTCCCGCTGCAGACCGCCAGCAATGTAAATAGAGTCCCTTTGCAGACCGACAGTAGCGCAGCAGATAGTAATCCAGCTGCAGGGCCACAGAACCGGTGTAGCAGGTACGAAGCAGAGCCTTGGTACAGAGGAGGGAGGAGTGAGGGAAGCTGCCCCCCCCTAAACTAGTGGCGACTGTGGGGGTAACAGGGGGTGGTGCGGGTGGTTGCAGGTACAGAGGAGGGAGGGGTGGGAGACGCTGTTCCCCCCTCAACCAGTGGTTGTGTAGGTAAGGAGGTGGGAATCAGAGATGCTGCCCCCCCTTCCACAAGTGGCGATGGTAACAGAGGAGAGCAGAGGTTTTTTTGTCCCCCCCAAGCCCAACACCGCATCAGGGTAAAAAAAAAAGGAATCAAAAAAATATGACAAATGAAGTAATAGGGGAAAATTTGAAGGTGGTAGACAATGTACACAGTCAGACAGTGGATGGCGTGGTGGGGAAGTGATGGAGGGATGGGCTCTCAGGATAAGGAAGGAGTGACAAGTTTGGTCATAGAAGATACAGGTTCCTCTCAGTCCAGTATGGACGAGGATGAAGTTGAAAAACAATGGGGTGAGATTGAAAAACATGGGGGGATGACATCTCAAGTGTTGAGGAAGATGAGTTCCCAAATGCTTCTCAAGTGTCTGATTCACAACGGAAAAAAATTGTATGCAGTCAGGCAGATACAGAAGTTCCTGCACACAACAAAAAATTTGAGAAGTGTCAAAGTGGAAGATTTTTTTGAGATTTGGAGATGTTTATTTTTTCAGCAAGGACTCAAATGAGGTCGAAGAACAATGGGGGGTACACTTCCCAGGAAGTTTTTAGACTGAGAAAGATTGTGCAGAAGCTCAAAAAACTGGATAATATAATGTTATCATGATAATGGAGCTTCTGATGTGTGGAGCCCGGCTGGACATTCAGGAAGGGAGTAGACCTGGGCTTGGACAGTGTCTGCAAGCAGTTGGGACAATGACACTGAAAGATGTTGTGAATGTAGCCGAGGTCAGAGGAAGTGGCTTCTTTATTGGGGCTGAGGACGGCCCTGTCACAACAGGGTCTGTCCTGGACGATTGGACTGAAGCGCGGAGCGTCGGGGAACAATAGGATTGCAGGATTATTTCGGTGGAACGGAAGGTCCTGATGAAGGGGATCTTTTTTTTCATGAGCTGGATATAAAAACTGACACAAATGGACTGACGGGACCCTTTTGGGTTGCTCATATGTTGTTCTTGATGATATATTATGTGTTGAATGGAAGTATGGATACTTTTTTTGTTTGGGTGGAGCTTCAATGTTTTTTTGTTGTGTTGCAGACGGACAGGTGTATTTTAGCATTTTTTTTATTGTGAGATCTCATGTGGTTTTAAGTGTGATGGGGACATATGTTGCCCGATATAATGTGTAGTTAGTTGTTTTAATTGTATTGACATACACATTGTACATTGTAATGAGAAATATGTAAATAAATGTTTTTCTAAAATCAAAAAATCTCTCTCTCTCTCTCTCTCTCTCTCTCTCTCTCTCTCTCTCTCTCTCTCTCTCTCTCTCTCTCTCTCTCTTTCTCTCTCTCTGTGTGTCTCTCTCTCTGTCTCTCTCTCTGTCTCTCTCTCTCTCTCTCTCTCTCTCTCTCTCTCTCTCTCTCTCTCTCTCTCTCTCTCTGTCTCTCTGTCTCTCTCTCTCTCCCTCTCTCTCTCCCTCTCTCCCTCTCTCTCTCTCTCACTCTCTTTCTCACTCTCTCCCTCCCTCTCTCTCCATCCACTTGAAATGTTTAAACACCATTTCTTTAACAACTTCCACGTACATGTCAACCTTCAACTATCCTGACTAGAAAATAGCACATTCATATTTCCTCCACACACACACACATATATATATATATATATATATATATATATATATATATATATATATATATATATATAATATATATATATATATATATATATATTATATATATATATATATATATATATATATATATATATATGTATATATTTTTTTACCAATTACATTTTTGTCAGTGTCAGAGAGGCTCTCGCACTGAAAGCTGTATTGTCTCTCTCATTATGTAATCACGCTCTCGCTCTGTGATTGATACGCGATGAAAGCCCGGGGTCTGGGCGGTTCACGCGGGGATCACTTAACGGAGTCCCGCTAATGGCTCCTGTCTCTCTATGCCAGACGGGCCTATCTTCAGATGTCTCAGGTTGGGTTTACACCGGCGGCCTGAAACCAGATCCCCCCGCGCCTATTTGTGACCCAGAACCCGCTCTTTTTATGGGTCGACTAAACAGAACAAACGTGTTCCCAGCGAGTAGTCTTAACGCCTCTTAATGCCTTTGTGTCCTTCTTTGATGTAATGAAATTTTATGTAAATAAAAACTAGATGTCAGTTTGAGGCGGTGGAGTGAGCGGTGCTTCAGAACATTCTCTGACAGGCTATCTTCCTCAAAGTGCTTTTATAATTACTGGGCACATCGCTCGGTGCTAATTGGACCCAGCTGTAATAGCTTTGATGTCTTTCTGGAAGACAGTCACTCCGTCTGCTTTAGAAGCGGCCATGTTGGTTTAAAGTAGCGCTCGATATCCAAAAGTATCATAAAAACATTAAAAAAGTAGGACCGCCGTACCGAATATATAATTTTCGTGTCGTTTTAAATATTCAAACAAACATTTGCAATATCATTATAATATCACATCGGCGCATTCGTGGTAGAATCTCTTAATACATTGGGTGCCAGCCATTAGCCTGGTCCTTGTGGCTAACGTGCCAGGTTTCCATAACATATTTTCACTGTGCGTCACTATGTTTGGAGAGCTATATCTATATTCTATATTATAGCTATGGAGACAATACTATGGTCATTTGACAGTGACTTTCTTCCGTCGAACATCCAAGAAAGAGATAATTTCTTTTGCGCGTTATCCCGTGGTGAATATAAGTATAGTGTAGGAGTGATCCGGGATAATTCCTGAAAAGCTGAGTTATAGGGCGCTACGTGTACGTTCTACTATAAGCATTGGCGTTTCTTGCCTGGACACGCTACTATTTCTCGGGTCTGGCGCCCAACGCATGGCGAGTTAACCCGGGATATCTCGGGTCTGGCGCCGAATGTGTTAACGCCGTCGAACAGTGACCTCTAGGCAAGAGAGACCCGCTTGGCATTACACTTTGTTTACATCTTTTGTTTTGGTCTGTGGGTTGGAGTTTGGTTGGAGTTTGGTAACTTATTATATTGATAAGAAAAAACTACTAACTTTCTCACTGTCTTTTACTATTATGCACTTTGCTACTAAGGAATCTACCTTGCCTATATTACTACCTGCTATGCTAATATGTCTCTACTCCTATGCACTCAAGACTGTAGCACTTAAGTTTGACGAATAATCGTACTACTGACCCTTAGCTGTCAGAGTTGTACACTTCCTGCTGACCTGTTGGATAAAAGCTTCAGCTAAATGATTAAATGTAAATGTACATTTCTCCAGACCTCTCTTGTCAGAGCCTGAGATGAGTCCAGCAGTATCAACCGCTCCTCTATCCCCACTCAACTCCTACCCAATGAAAACAGGCACTCTGGCTTGATGTTGTGACCATTTAAATGACACCCAATTTAATAATTCATCCATGTTAATCATATGTATCTGATGTGACCAAAATCACCATGGAATTCATTCACGTTATTCATATGGTCTGATGTGACCAAGATCACCATGGAATTCCTCCATGTTATTCATATGGTCTGATGTGACCAAAATCAC
>NC_140165.1:62258432-62288432 GCF_963971535.1 Notolepis coatsorum
TAACCAGCCCATCTTTAAGGGCCCTTTCGGGCGGGGGGCCCCCTTTTAATGCTTTTTGGGGGGTTTGGTGATCAAATATTGAATATGTAAGGGATAATGTATAGCTTACGAGGTCATTGTCCCAAAATAATTGACCGACACGGTGTTCTAAACGCAGTGAAGGTCAATTATTTTGCGACAATGACCGAGTATAGCTATACATTATCCCGCTTATTACATGGCTAACTTATTAACAATATACGTAATTCATTTTACACCATTGACAAGACGAGATCAAATGCAGACGCAGTTGTTCTGTTGCTCCTCGGCAGGTGTGGACGTGATTGCACCTGATGTAGTGCAGCTGTGCGAGATAAAGCTGGGAACGAGGTTATAGCTTTCGTGACTGCGATCAAAATGCTTGATTGTGATTGGTCAATAGCGCTCTGTTGCCCCTATCGAGAAATAATTGACCGCTGTTAGGGGCAACCGAGCGCTATTGACCAATCACAATCAAGCATTTTGGCAAATGTTAAAACGCCATGTAATAATGAACTATAATAATCAGTGCAGGAGCTCACTTATCCTTGAAAGACAATTTTATCACTGACTTAAAGGGCCATACATCTCCATAATTGTTCAGGGGGGAGGGAATAAATGCTTACCCTACAGACCCCAAGAAGTGCTTTATATTCTGTATTGTTTAATATAAAGGCATTTTTTATTCCAATCTCGATTTGTATTTGAGATTCCCAAATCCCATCGGACTTGACTTCTTCGTGTCCCTCAATGAGTGTAATACCAGCATTCAACTGTATGCGCTACAGCGGTTTCTATCATCATCATCATCACCACCCACGCTATTCATAAAATATATAGGTCCGCGCAGAGGCACGCTGAGGAGGCTGTGCAAACTGCAATGGAATATGGGGCATCTCTCTCTCTTTACCTAATATTTTTATTCTATCCTGACATTTTTCAGTTAATGGAAGGGCAGTCTATATGCGTAACGGTAAAAATAAAAATAAAAATTATTATAAATTCTTTTTCAAAAAGGGCACTTTTTTATGAGGCTCAAAAAGGCAGGTGCTCAAGCACCCCTTGGGCTCTATGTGTGAACGTGCCTGATCCTCAGGTCACATGGGTAGTTGCCTCTTTGACACCACCTACTGAATACCAGTGTTGGGCAAGTTACTTTAAAAAAGTAACTAGTTACAGTTACTAGTTACTTCTTCCAACTAAATTACTTACTCAGTTACAAATTATAAAAGTAACTAGTTACTTCAGAAAGTAACTATTACGTTACTTTCAAGTAAATTTTTTACATAAACAACATACACAAATCTAAACTATTTTAATGTTGCTGTGGGACAAAGTGAGACTAGCCTCCAATCAAATGCCATGTATATGTAGATATTATAATTACCGTACTATGTTTATATAGTGGATCATACAAACACAATAGATGTTTTGGAACTTTTGATATGTATTGCCCCTCAACAGGCCACACCTGGGCAACATTAAATTATGCTTGTTAAGCACTATACCAAAAATAAATAACAAATATATCCAATCCAACTTTTATTTATAAAGCGCTTTAACAGCCACAGGGGCACAAAGTGCTGTACAGAGGGAGCATATTAAAAACTATAAGCAGCACTAAAAATAGATAAAAAAAACAAGAGTACCAAAAAGAGAAAAAAAGGAGAAACATAGGCAGCAATAGAAATTAAAATAGAGAGAGATATACTTGTTGTGAAGGGCCAGATTAAACCGAATATATATATTTATTTATATATATATATTTAATTGTATTTGTATATTCTCTAATATTCCCTGATATCCCTTGTATATTCGTTGTACAATATGCATTGAATATCCATTCTAGCCTACTGAACATCCCATAATAGTCTCCATTCTACTATTGGTCGAGACCTTGGTGCCAGGCTGCCATACCCCTCAGACCCAGTTCAAACGTACCGCTCCACATGTACGAACAAGTCCTAGTTCCGCGTAGGAATCTGACTACCGCACCACTAATGGGACTATTTGTTCATAGTGCGTATATATACTGCACTACTAAAGTAGGACTTTCTTTTCAGTCCAGTTTCTTACCCTCCAATAGAGTCACAGACGTAAAGCCTCCCCGCGACGCCACGTGTCGGAGTAAGGCCAAGTTCGCCTACCATCGGTATTGAGACATCGTGTATATTAATATTTGAATAGTCATATTTGGCACTATATCGTCGAGTTGGACGTAGTCTATTAAGCTAATAATAGTCTGTTAATATATAGTGCTTCGTGCGGTGAGAATACTACCGTAGTCAGTACCCCATCGTTTCGGGCAGAGAACTGGCTGCTTACCCAGGGTGGTTGACCCGACGTGAAGCTGCACCCGAGGAGCCCCAGAGCCGACGAGCGAGTGGACCTGTATACCGGATTATTCTGCCGACGACAGCCCGCCTTCCCAGGCACGGATTATGCTTTGTATACTTTGATTATTCCATGGATAAAGACCCCCGACACTGCCGTGTGTTGGAACCCCCCCCCCTGGAGAGGACGCAAGGTGAGGAGACGCTCTGCAAGACGAGGTCGCTTCACGTCTCTCCTCCGTGGACCGGATGACGCCGGCCCACAAAGAGTCCACCTGCTTTCATCTGTGGTCCAAGGATCGCCGGCGCATTGAACGGCACTACAGTGGGTTCACCTGGGATACCCTTGGCCGGACGAGGCAGCCGGATTCTACCCCCCCCCCCTTCCTACTCCTGTCGGCTTACAAGCGACTGGATTAACCCCCTCTAGTGTATCCAGTATATAATCATTAAAGTATCATTGCTGTTATTCCTTAAACTATTCCAGGTCGTATATGTACCACCTGCGCCTTCAGAGATTGGACATTCTCTATTGATATACCGACGAATACTCTTGCCATAAAAGTGCATACTAATTCCATTCATAAATGTGATTGATTTGATTAAGTGCTTGCTCTACACACCATCGCTGTGTAGAAATAAAGACCTATTTCTAATTCGTACATTTGTGTTGGATCCGTTTCATCTACGTGACAGTGTTCATCATAATATATTTATGCCGTGTACTGGGTGGCCGAATATTAAGTACAAAGGTAGTGGTAGTAAGTATCATATCTAGTAATACAGTCAGGGAATTGTACCCCTCAGTTACAATTGGTCCTTCGAGCCGGAGGGTAATCAGTGTAATATTAATATAGTGTTATTAATATTGAAATGGCCTATGATGAACACTCCACGAAACGATCCTCCTAACCAACGCCCGCAGCGCGAACGACGGCTCCCTCAGTACTTAGAGGCCTACGCTGTCAGTCAACAACCTAGTCTTCTACTAACAGTAAACGCGGTAAAACTAGAAAGTAAAAGTATGTCTAACCCCAACGCCCAGACTACCCCGACCATAGAGGCCCCTACGGGCTCTAATGTAACTGACCAAGTTCACGGTGGGGACCAGTGGGAACCAGACATGACTTCACACCCCGCCAGTACTGAAGAAGTAGTCCCCGATGAGTCCCGGGAGGAATACAACGCTACCGAGAGAGAACTCGGCACGGAAGAAGACGGGGAGAGCACCGTGGAGATAGAGCTCCAAGGATCCGCAAGGAGTACCCCGAGGGAAGGCTCCCCTATACAACCGCCTTCTCCCAGCGAGGCAGAGAGGACCCTACAGCAGGCCTTCCTCATCAGCCTGAACGCCGCTGCTGAACGCGACCGACTGCAGATCCAGCAGCGAAGCGAACACGAGCAGATACGTCTAGAAATAAGACGCATTCAGATGGAAGAGAATGTGGCCCGAGAACGGGCCGGTGCTCAACGGGACGCGGCGCGCGACAGACAGCAGTCGCAACTAATAGAACAGCTGATCAGACGGACAACACCCTCTCCCTCCGCCAGAGGCTCCAGGAACTCGTCTAGACACACCTCCAGGGCGGCATCCCCTAGCCGAGTAAACAACCCTGAACTTGACCAACAGACGAGGTCTATACCCCCCACAGACCACCTCCCCCCACCGGTCCAAGCGAGACCTAGCACCGGGAAGGAGCAGCATATCCTGTGGAGAGGCTAAACCAGAGACTACAAGCACTGGATGACCTAACTGAAGACGGAGAGGAAGAGGAGGAGAACCACGCCCGACGACAGCACAGTACTCTACCGGACCAGGAGGTCCGGTACAGCCCAGGCTATACTCCCGCGGAGCTGCGCTACAGACCCCCGACTCTATACACGGGTGAGCACGACGCACGACCCGCACCGAGGAACAGCACCTGGACAAGCGGGCCATGGTACACTGCCGGTACCAGCCCATACCAAGGAGCGGGAGGAGACTCGCCTAGGAGGCCTCTCCCCCAACGCTCGCCGATGTATCCACAGTCAGCGTCATACATTGGCACGCCTATGGTACCCGACTTCACCCAAGAGAACCGGGCCCAGTATACAGAACTCCGCATGTGTCTGGAGACCATGTTGGTGGATGTATTGGATGAACGCCACAAATACGCCATCCTACTGAAGCACTTAAAGGTGCCCCGCGCACATAATATAGCGCTCGCCTACGCGACTTCCACCACCCCATACACAGCAGCGCTGGTAGCATTGGACCAGAGGTATGGGCGCATATGGGATTACGTGATCCAGGAGATCCGACACATCGACCGCTTACCCCCAGCAATAGACAATCGAGCACTGGACGACCTGTCCACCAGAGTGCAGTCCCTGGTAGGGATGTTGGGAGCGCAAAGAGAGAAGGGGAGGCATGAACTTACGCCAACTCAAATGTGGAAAGGATTCTGGAGAAGCTGCCGCCCGCTCGTCAGGAGCGCTTTAGGCGGCAGAGGGACCACAGAGACCCGAATGGCCCCGAACCGAACCTCCTCGATCTAGCAGACTTCCTGGCGAGAGAAGTCAGCAGCCTACGGCTAGATACATTCGGACGGAGCACCCCTGGCTCCAGAGAAGGAACCAGACGACTAAATGATGGAAGAAGATCGGTGACCGTGATGCACCAATCGGAGTCAGTACCGAGCAGCAGGAGCCACAGTACCCCCTCCAGAACGGAGAAGTGGAAGATAGTGTGCCCCTACTGTGAGAAAGAACACTGGCTAGCGCAATGTGACTCCTTCCCCAAGCTGAACGCGGAGGAAGCAATTCAATGGATAAAGTCCAACAAGCGCTGCTTTCGCTGTGCGCGCTCACACATGGCAGCCGAATGCCGCTTAAAGAAAAGGTGCACCAAGTGCGATGGAGCCCATCTGGACATACTTCACGACAGTAACAGACGGCGCCCTTCACCCGCACCATCCAGCCGCAAAGCGAGCGTCATGTACATCGATCCCGCCAGCAGCAGTGGAGCCCGAGTACTCCTAAAAGTAGTGCGTGTGACACTAAGCTACCAGAATAAAGTCCTGGACACTTACGCCGTCCTCGATGACGGGTCAGAGAAGACCCTGCTGCTCGCCTCCGCTGCGGCCCAGCTAGGGCTGCGGGGAAGCGAAACCCAAATGACAATTCGGACAATAAGACGAGATTTGAAGACGATAAAGGGCGAGAATGTCTCATTCTCTATCGCAGCAAGCGGCCAGCCTGAGCGACGGTACCAGATTACAGACGCTTTCACCAGCCAAGAAATAGGACTGTCGCGGTACACATACCCCGTCGCCAAGCTGATGGAGAAATATGTACATCTGCGCAAGCTACCGATCCCGCTCATAGACAATGCTATGCCGACCCTGTTGATAGGCTCCGACCATGCAGACCTCATTGTCCCGATAGACCGGGTTCATACCGGACCCCGAGGCTGTCCTGAGGCAGTCGAGACCCGTTTGGGATGGACTCTCCAAGGCCCGCTCGCCAAATCTCTCAACCGAAGTACAGCCACTAGATGTCTCCACTCCCGAGTCACAGAGGGAGAAACCGCACTCCTGCAACACGTAGAGCGGCTATGGACCTTGGAACAAATGCCCTTTAAGAACGGAAAGAAAGACATTCGCTCTAAAGATGACATTTACGCCATTCACCTCCTCGAGACAGGGACCAAGAGAGTCCCGGTCAACGGCGTGTTGAGATACGCCACGCCACTCCTGCGGCGAGAAGGAATGCCTACTTTCCACGCCAAGACAGACGCCACAGAACGGTACCTGCTGAACACGGAGCGGCGCTTAGCCAAGAACCCCGCCCAAGAGAGTGTATACCGCGCTGAGATTGAGAAGCTCATCACAGCGGGACACGTCACAAAGATGGACATTAAAGAGGCTGACCAGACCACTGAATCGTGGTACGTGCCCCACCACAAGGTCCATCACAACGGTAAAGACCGCATAGTATTTAACTGCAGCTACCAGATCGGATCCCAAAATCTGAATAAAGAGTTACTGCCCGGTCCCACACTCGGCCCCTCCCTACTCGGCGTTCTACTCCGCTTCCGCCAGGAAAAGGTGGCCATCAGCGGGGACATTAAAGGAATGTTCCTGCAGGTGAGATTAGTAGAGGCGGACAAGCCCCTGTTACGGTTCCTATGGAGAGAGAAGCCAGGAGATGAGCACCCAGCCATCTACCAATGGGAAGTCCTCCCCTTCGGAACGACGTGCAGCCCCTGCTGTGCTACATTTGCACTACAGAAACATGTAGCAGAGGACCCAGCAGCGGACGAAGAGGTCCGACACAGCGTAAAGAACAGTTTCTACGTAGACAACTGTCTACAAAGCCTTTCAACCCAAGAAGAAGCAGAGGCTCTCCTGATTAAACTCCGCGCCTCATTGATCAAAGGCGGCTTTGATCTCAGGCAGTGGGCCAGCAGCGATCCGCAAGTACTGCGCAGCCTCTCCTCCGAGGACAAGGCAGCCAGCAGCGAGACCTGGATGGCTACAATCCCGGGAGAAGCCCAGGAGATGACCCTGGGATTGGTGTGGCGATTCAAAACAGATTCGCTTCACTACAGACACAAGCCCCTGACTACGGAGCAGGGAAGGCCGGCGGCGGCGCCGACCACCAGACGGAGTGTGTACACAACACTCGCCCGACAATATGACCCGCTAGGATGTATTCTACCGTACACCACCAGGGCAAAAATGATTGTACGAGCATTGTGGGACAAGGACCAGGGCTGGGACGACCCCATTCCCGCACATCTTGCATCCACCTGGAGAGAGTGGGAGATGGAGCTCCACTCACTCCCAGGCGTTAATATGCGCCGAAGCTACTTCCCACCCACGGTGAGGCCAGAGACATGTAAAATGGACTTACACGTCTTCAGTGACGCCTCAGAGGTCGCATACGGATCAGTAGCCTACTTACGGGCCCAAGAGAAGGGGGGAGAGATCTACACAGCATTTGTCCTCGCCCGCTCGAGAATAGCCCCACGCAAGCAACAATCTATCCCACGTCTAGAGCTCTGCGCAGCCCTAGCCGGAGCGCACCTAGCCACGCTCATCCAACGTGAGCTCACCATACCGGTGTCTAGAACAATCCTGTGGTCAGATTCCACGACGGTACTCGCCTGGATCAAATCGGACTCATGCAAGTACAAAGTCTTCGTGGGAGTCAG
Source organism: Notolepis coatsorum (assembly GCF_963971535.1). Taxonomy (NCBI): domain Eukaryota; kingdom Metazoa; phylum Chordata; class Actinopteri; order Aulopiformes; family Paralepididae; genus Notolepis; species Notolepis coatsorum. The sequence goes on from NC_140165.1 coordinate 62,265,981, forward strand.
AGTCACCGAGATTCAAGACTTAACCGAAGAGTTAACCGGAGAAACAGAGTGGCGCTACGTTGATACAAAACAGAACCCAGCTGACGTCATCACCCGGGGGATACCCCTGGATGACCTCACCCGTCGCAATGTCTACAGTGACGGCCCCGCATTCCTAAGACTCCCGGAAGGACAGTGGCCCATGCCTATCCCGAGGGAAGCAAGTCCAGAGGAGGTGGAAAATAAGAAGTCTGTGTTCTGTGGATTGAGCACCGTAGCCTCCACCGACCCTAACATAGACGATTGCACGTCCATAGAAAGTGCACAACAAAGAACATTCCTGCGGTACCACCCGGAGTGCAAGTCCCCCGCTGATATGTCAGCAGCTAACTACGAGGAAGCAGAATTGCTTCTACTGCAGCGAGCCCAGAGAGACTCGTTCCCCGATGAATTGGCCTGTCTACAGGGAGGAAAGCCCGTCCCATCCGACAGCAGATTAATTCATCTGGCCCCCGAGAGCGACGCTCATACCCTCATCAGAGTGGGTGGTCGCCTACGCAGAGCCCCCAATCTACCGGATGACATTAAATACCCGATCGTATTGAACAGCCGACACAAGGTCACAGAGCTGATTATAAAGAAATACGATGAGGATGTACATCACGCAGGAGCAGAAAGAGTCTTCGCGGAAATCAGACGTCGTTACTGGATCCTACAAGGAAGAGAGGCGGTACGACGCTTCCAGCGAACATGTCTAGACTGCCGCAAGTGGCGCGCGCAGCCCAGCATACCAAGGATGGCTGACCTTCCTCCATGTCGCCTCCGAATCGGTGACAAGCCATTCCACTCAACGGGTATGGACTGCTTTGGCCCGCTGCACATAAAGAAAGGAAGAGGAACCGAGAAGCGGTGGGGTATTGTATTCAAATGCATGACCACCAGAGCGATACACATCGAGCTTCTCCCGACCATGAGCACAGACTCATTCCTTATGGCCTTCCGTAGATTCACATCACGGAAAGGAAGACCGTCTACCCTATTGTCCGATCATGGGACAAACTTCAAAGGCGGCGAAAGAGAGCTGAGAGAGAGCTTCCAAGCTATGGGCCCAGAACTTAAGACCCACCTCGCTCCAGCACAGGTTGATTTCCAATTCAACCCCCCAAACGCACCCCACTTCGGTGGCACTTGGGAACGAGAAGTGCGCTCCATAAAGACAGCCCTGTACGCAGTACTTGGGGCCCAGACTGTGGCGGAAGAAGTCCTAATGACAGTCCTCACGGAGATTGAGGGAGTACTTAACTCGAAGCCCCTCGGATATGTCTCCAGTGATGTGGCGGATATCGACCCAGTTACCCCCAACACACTCCTGATGGGGCGGCTAGATCCTGCATTACCACAGACAATGTACCGGCCTGAAGAAGCGAACGGCCGACGAATGTGGAGGTACAGCCAAGTATTAGCCGACAAGTTTTGGAACAGTTTCCTACTGCACTACCTACCGTCTCTACAGACCCGCCAGAAGTGGGTAAAGGAGAGAGACAATTTGACAGAAGGAACAGTCGTCATGATTATTGATCAATCACTGCCCAGAGCTATGTGGCCGGCCGGCCGCGTAAGCAAAGTGATCACCGGTGCCGACGGCAAGGTCCGAGCAGCTGAAGTGCTCGTCCAGGGTCGCACTTACACCCGTCCCGTGGCGAGGCTCATAGAACTGCCTCGACTCCCAGACACAATCGATGATGACCATGACCCTACAACCCTATGACTTTGTGAAGTTGACTGACCCCTACAGCAAACCCTTATGTGTAAATAGACAACGCGATTAATCTGTCTCTGTTTAACTGATTAGGTCTGGGACCTATTCAGGGGGTGGCTGTTGTGAAGGGCCAGATTAAACCGAATATATATATTTATTTATATATATATATTTAATTGTATTTGTATATTCTCTAATATTCCCTGATATCCCTTGTATATTCCTTGTACAATATGCATTGAATATCCATTCTAGCCTACTGAACATCCCATAATAGTCTCCATTCTACTATTGGTCGAGACCTTGGTGCCAGGCTGCCATACCCCTCAGACCCAGTTCAAACGTACCGCTCCACATGTACGAACAAGTCCTAGTTCCGCGTAGGAATCTGACTACCGCACCACTAATGGGACTATTTGTTCATAGTGCGTATATATACTGCACTACTAAAGTAGGACTTTCTTTTCAGTCCAGTTTCTTACCCTCCAATAGAGTCACAGACGTAAAGCCTCCCCGCGACGCCACGTGTGGGAGTAAGGCCAAGTTCGCCTACCATCGGTATTGAGACATCGTGTATATTAATATTTGAATAGTCATATTTGGCACTATATCGTCGAGTTGGACGTAGTCTATTAAGCTAATAATAGTCTGTTAATATATAGTGCTTCGTGCGGTGAGAATACTACCGTAGTCAGTACCCCATCGTTTCGGGCAGAGAACTGGCTGCTTACCCAGGGTGGTTGACCCGACGTGAAGCTGCACCCGAGGAGCCCCAGAGCCGACGAGCGAGTGGACCTGTATACCGGATTATTCTGCCGACGACAGCCCGCCTTCCCAGGCACGGATTATGCTTTGTATACTTTGATTATTCCATGGATAAAGACCCCCGACACTGCCGTGTGTTGGAACACCCCCCCTGGAGAGGACGCAAGGTGAGGAGACGCTCTGCAAGACGAGGTCGCTTCACGTCTCTCCTCCGTGGACCGGATGACGCCGGCCCACAAAGAGTCCACCTGCTTTCATCTGTGGTCCAAGGATCGCCGGCGCATTGAACGGCACTACAGTGGGTTCACCTGGGATACCCTTGGCCGGACGAGGCAGCCGGATTCTACCCCCCCCCCCCCCCTTCCTACTCCTGTCGGCTTACAAGCAACTGGATTAACCCCCTCTAGTGTATCCAGTATATAATCATTAAAGTATCATTGCTGTTATTCCTTAAACTATTCCAGGTCGTATATGTACCACCTGCGCCTTCAGAGATTGGACATTCTCTATTGATATACCGACGAATACTCTTGCCATAAAAGTGCATACTAATTCCATTCATAAATGTGATTGATTTGATTAAGTGCTTGCTCTACACACCATCGCTGTGTAGAAATAAAGACCTATTTCTAATTCGTACATTTGTGTTGGATCCGTTTCATCTACGTGACAGTGTTCATCATAATATATTTATGCCGTGTACTGGGTGGCCGAATATTAAGTACAAAGGTAGTGGTAGTAAGTATCATATCTAGTAATACAGTCAGGGAATTGTACCCCTCAGTTACAATACTGATTGATTGAACATTTTAATTAACAGATTGCAGAATGGGTACAGTACAGTACAGCTCAATACACACAATTGTTAAGGGGATGCAGACCAGAGAAAGACTTTCGTCTTGTTTACATCAGGGTCTCCCATTTTCAATTCATGACATTTATGACATACACAACATACAGATATAAGAATCTAATCTAATCATCTAAACTAATCTAATCATGACATTTAAGACATGCATGACATACAGATATATATCTCTGAGCACCTGAAGACTGTGCTATTAAACCAGGAAGTGCAGCACTATGTTGATAAGGCTGTCAGCAGTAGACTAGAGCCTCCACTACTGTAGTGCCCTGTGCTGCAACACAACTAACACAAGAGTGAACAAAAAACACTCATGGACCCGCGGTCTGTCATTGACTGCTCGCTTGTGTTGTTCGTTGGATTCGTTTTGGATTATTTGGGCTTGCCAAACAAACTATCAAAACATACACAGACCCGCGGTCTCTCGTTGACTGTGACTCGCTTGTGTTGACGCTGTGTGTCAGACTCTGCATGATTTCGAACACCCGCCCACCTCTACCTCTGATTGGCTTACCATGACATTTTACTCAACCTCAGCCATTGGATCCGTTGGATTACTTGTTACTGAAAAAACGAACGCCGTTATTTATAACGTCGTTATTCCCATCACTGCTGAATACCCAGAGTAGGAGATGACCCATGACGTTTATTTATGTCTATAAATGCTGTGTAGTCTGCCTACTGTACATGAGTAGGGTGAGTAACCTACATGCCATTACTGCTTTTTATCTATTGACGCATTATAGGTACTTTATTATCTTGAAATAATACTATGACATTGTTTATCATAGTAGCCTGTAGCTAAATGCTGAAAACAGTGAACAAAATTAACTTTTTAGCTTTAGATAAAAAAAAACTACCAGCTAGAGAGATTTTTTACCGGACAAAAATTATAAATAGCTTTTTAGTATATCTCCATGAATTATTATATGTATTGTGTGTTATTTCTGTCTGTGTTATTTATATATATATACATAAGGCTATATATACATATTTAAATCAATATCTTCCTTTTGAATAAAATTGGATCAGGAATCAGGATTGTTAAAGCTAATTAGGCGAGGATGTAAAGCATGTTAGACGCATTTATTGGACCCGTTACTCGTGGAGTTTACATAGAAACAGCTTGACTCGTGAGAGGAGTTGTCACAGGCTGTAGAACACAGGGCTGAAGAGCTAGATGTCATAGCTTCTAAAATTGAAGGTGGGGGTATCGGGCTCAGCTCCTCCCTTCCAGCTGGAGTTGACGTGAAACACGGAAGTTATCAAATGCGAGTGAAACGCACACTGTCGAGTCCTGGCTCTATAGGCTCTAGGATTAAGAGAAGTTATATGTCGAACGTGATTCATTATGCACTAGTTAGATTACATGTTGCGCATGTTATGACTTTGAACGTCTGCCATTTCCACCACAAAAGGCAGACAAGTAAAAACAATACGATGTGTCGATCATGAATATGAAAATCTTTTGATGTTTGATATGTAAACAAACTATAGAAGAGAAGACCGGGACAAACGACCACATCAAACAAGAGGTGGATGCGGGCAAATACTGCGGCATGGTCATGCTGGACCTACAAAAGGCCTTCGACACTGTCAATCACTCCATTCTGATTGACAAGCTAAAAGCAATTGGTTTTGATAGTCTATCAGTGAGCTGGATGCAATCCTACCTTGCGGGGAGGGAACAGATGGTGGAGGTAAACGGTACCCTATCACCCCCCCTCCCAGTGAGCTGTGGTGTTCCACAAGGAAGCATACTAGGACCGCTACTGTTCCTAATTTATGCAAATGACATGTTGTCAGCTTGTGACTGCAACTTGTTCCTGTTTGCGGACGACTCAGCCCTGCTGGTCTCTGACAAGAACAAGTTACAGGTTGAAAAAACCCTCAGCTCGGAACTAGGCAGAATCTGCATATGGCTCGCTGAAAACAAACTATCATTACACATGGGCAAAACAGAGTCCATTCTCTTCGGTTCAAATAACAAACTCAGCAAGACCGACGGCTTCTCAGTTACAGTGGGTGACAATATTGTCACAAGGAAAGATGAAATTACCTACCTGGGTTCCATCCTAGAGGCTAATCTTTCCTGTGACAAAATGGCATCCAATGTAATAAAAAAAGTCAACCAACGAACTCGATTCTTGTACCGGATATCCTCTCTGGTAAACAAGAATACCGTGAAGACTCTGGCAGGAGCACTCATTCAAGGGTACTACGACTATGCTTGCACCTCATGGTACCAAAGCACCTCAAAGGCGCTTAAAACAAAATTACAAACATCTCAAAACGAACTGGTCAGACTACTGCTTGACCTTACTCCTAGAACCCACCTCACCCCTGCCCACTTTGACAACCTAGGATGGCTTAGAGTAGACGACAGAGAACAGCAACTTGCAATGGGCCTGGTCTACAAGATACACTACACGACCATAAGTGCTTGTTTATAGCTACCTTTAAATGTATTTTTGCTTAATTTTATATTTGCATCCAGGCCATTCCAGAGTGATACCCCACAAACTGCAATGCACATACTTTTAAGAGTTGTACGTACCGTAGGTTGCTTTAAAGCTAATGTCCCTCTAAAATTATAAACAGTGGGTCTCATTACAGTACAGCTCAATACACACAATTGTTAAGGGGATGCAGACAAGAGAAAGACTTTTGTCTTGTTTACATCAGGGTCCCCCATTTTCAATTCATCAGGACATATATGACATACATGACATGTCAGTACTGCTACATCTATACATTTATGACATACCAGATTTGCAAATACAGTACTGTTTGTGATACAGAAGGAGTCAGGAAAAGGGAGTATATACATTTGACGTAGAAACTGTACATTGGAGGAGGTTGGGTGGGGGGGGGGGGTTGGGTACACTGGGATATTGACAACCATACTGGGTAATCTACATTGGAGGTGGTTGGGGGGGGGGGGGCACACTGTATAAACAAGCAAAACTGTACATTGAGGGGGGGGGGGGGGGGGGACACTGTACAAACAAACAAAATTGTACATTGGACTATTGACAAAACCATACTAGGTAAATGACTGTACATTGGAGGGGGTTGGGTTAGGATATTTACAGGGGCCAGTGTTGAATTGCAGTCTCCCGTAGGTGTCCCTTGAGAGAGGTTTTGAAAGTGGGTAGTGATCCACATTCCTTTACAGCTTTGGGTAGGGCGTTCCACATTGATGTGGCATAATTGCGAAACGTGTTTAGTCCCTTATTTGAGCCGAATCTGGGTTTAACATGATTTGTGGAGCTCCCTCTGGTGTTGTGATCGTGGTATTCACTGACCTTTGGGAAGTATTTTGACATGTACATGGGTACCTTGGTCGTGTACTGTATCTTGTAGACCAGGCCCATTGCAAGTTGCTGTACTCTGTCGTCTACTCTAAGCCATCCTAGGTTGTCAAAGTGGGCAGGGGTGAGGTGGGTTCTAGGAGTAAGGTCAAGCAGTAGTCTGATCAGTTTGTTTTGAGATGTTTGTAATTTTGTTTTTAGCGCCTTTGAGGTGCTTTGGTACCATGAGGTGCAAGCATAGTCGTAGTACCCCTGAATGAGTGCTCCTGCCAGAGTCTTCAGGGTATTCTTGTTTACCAGAGAGGAGATCCGGTACAAGAATCGAGTTCGTTGGTTGACTTTTTTTATTACATTGGATGCCATTTTGTCACAGGAGAGATTAGCCTCTAGGATGGAACCCAGGTAGGTAATTTCATCTTTCCTTGTGACAATATTGTCACCCACTGTAACTGAGAAGCCGTCGGTCTTGCTGAGTTTGTTATTTGAACCAAAGAGAATGGACTCTGTTTTGCCCATGTGTAATTGTAGCAGAGTGAAGTTGTTATGCTAGAATCATGGACAGAAACTGCTATCTTTTATCTTAAATAAGTATAGGCCAAAACGGAAACACTCTTACTTTGAAGGAACAAAGTGGACCGAGCTCACTCTAGTGTTGTGGAGGGGTGCCTTGGTTACTAGTTTATATTAATTTCCTCACATTGAGTTATTGATTCTCTAAATGAAATCCCTTTTGGGTCTTTTATAATGGGTTTAGAGAAGGATAGGATATCTTTCCATTGAATAATTGTTGTATTGTAAATACGTTCAACTAATGTACACAATGGTTTAGCCGGTTTGTCGACGAGAGACACGCTGGCGGAAGTGCTCGCTCTCTTTGTGCTTGCTGAGAACGAGAGCACAGGTACGCACTTTCGGTTACCTAATATGGGATTTAATTGCAATGTATAACTTGTAAAATTGATTTATGTTTTGGTTTTGGTACTGAAATACCCTGTTGTGTAATGACATTAATTCGCCCTGTGTACAACAGCCACAGTACGTTCGTGTACTAAATCATACTCTGTTAAACCATGATAGGTGGACTAAACCACGGCGAGGATGGTAACTGATACCATGTGTATATGCTGTTTGTGGTTCGTTAACAGGTATGAACCGTTGTTTTTGTATTTTGGTTTAATTAATGCTTACACACTGCCTTTCATTTCATATTGTTTCACATGTTTTTGCTGAAGCTGACTTGTACTGAGCTACATGTATTTAATGGTTGTAACTGTAGACGGCGCGCTGTTTTGAATGTGCGCACGCTCTCTTTGTGCTTGCTGAGAACGAGAGCACAGGTGGACTAAACCACGGCGAGGATGGTAACTGATACCATGTGTATATGCTGTTTGTGGTTCGTTAACAGGAAATAAACACCATCAACTGAGTACCGTTGTCCGTGTCTACGTCCACCTCACACCAGACACAACGCAGATTCGATCACGCTACAACTGGTGCCGAGACAAGCCGGATCAACTGGTCAGCAGAGGCCGACCACCGGTGTAGCTGGAGAGACGTGGAGGCTTCATGTGCAGCCTAGACGCGTGGATGCTGCTGGCGCGACCTGGTCACGGGGACGCTGCATTCGCCGCCTGTTCCTGAGGTCTGTTCCTGAGGAGGCTGGAGAGCACTGAATCCTTTGAAAAAGATAGTCTCTAATCAAGTTTATTGATTTCGAGTGTGTTACCTAAAACACACTGAAGAGTAAAACGGTAAAAGTACCATTTGATATTGAAAATGACTTTGAATGTAGGAAACACTCCTACAGGGAACTTGACTGTGGGGAGAGGGAGAGGGGTTCTCGATTACACACCGGTTATGCAGTCTACTCCGGGGAGTCCGGGTGGTTCAGGTTCTTCTAGTCCTGAAAGGAGGAGTGTAGAGGGTCACTTAGAGAGAAATGCCCAATCGTTACTTTTCACTCCGGTTGTTCCCTCACCTGGTGAAATTAACAACACTAGTGTTGAAACATCCCCCAGTCAAATGGCCAATTTGATAAGATCCATTGGGTCAGAAATAGGGGAAGCTATTAGAATGACGTTAATGCAGAACACAATCACAGGGATTTCACCTGTATTAGCTTCTCAAAATCCCCAACAGACGTTCCAACCTGACCAATGTGGGAATACTGTGATTGATGCATCCAAAATGAATCTTGTGTTACGTTCAGATGCAAATGCCCCACCCTATTTTAGAGGGGACAGCACAGATAAGTGCTCTGTTTTTGAGTGGGAGGAACTCATGAGGACGTATCTCAGAAAGAAAAATAACTGTACTGGAACTGAACAAGTTGAGGAGGTTATGAACAAGCTAATGGGGAGGGCCCGGGACGTTACCAAAGTATGGCTGCGTAGCAACTCAACTGTCAGTGAGGTGGGTGTTATTTTTAGCATTTTGAGACAACATTTTGGTGATATTATTCATTCAGAACTTCCATTAGCTGACTTTTATGCAGTCAAAGCATATGCAAGCGAGAATCCTCTTGACTATTGGATTAGGCTTAACAAAGCAGCAGAAGCCACAGAGCAGTGTCTTCTTAGTAAGGGGGAATCTCAGACTAGCCTGAGCAAGCATCTAGTTCTCATGTTCATCCGTAACTGCCCCGATAAGGAGTTGTCCTTAGTGTTAAAAAGTAAGCCATCTCGTGAGTGGACAGCAGGTGAGGTGCAGGGACATTTGGATGAATATTTGAGAGAACATAGAGCGAGTCGAGGTCGGTTGACACAACAAGTGGTCGCCATTGAGTCATCACAGGAGAGGGTGGTTGTTAATCACGAACAAAGCGCGTCACCTGTGGCTGTCAGTAGTCCAGAGCTAGAGCAGCTGACGCCTGTATCTGAGAATAACACAATGGATAGGGTTCTGAGAGTGTTAGAAATGGCGTTAGGCAACAACACTCAGTCTGTACAAAATGGTCCTTACGTACAAAATGGTCCTTATGTACAAAATGGCCCCCAGAGACAGTTTCCCAGACCTTCTCAAGAATGTCAGGTTTGCGGCAGTTCGGAGCACAATACTAGGACGCATTGTAGGACGCACAGGCTGTGTTTCAAGTGTCTGAGTCCAGGGCATATTGGTATCTATTGTGGGCAGACCACTCCTAGACAGCCCCCTGGTCAGAGACAGGCTGGCCCCCCCCAGGAAAACTAGCCGGCCCTCGTTCAAAGGAGGACAATGTGGGCCCCTATGGTTTTTCCTCCAATTGCAATGATGATATTCAGTCTGTATACACGTCCGTTTGTGAAGCAGCACCCAAAGACAAGACAGTAATTATGCAGAATGTGACCAGAACATCCCAAAGTGATTTTTCACCACCGTATTGACAGGAGACAAGGTTGAGTTACAGGGGATGTTAGATAGTGGATCCATGGCTACTTCTCTGCGCGCTGATGTGGTTCCTCGGCTGAGGGAGGCAGGAGTAGTGACGGGTGATTTAATATCGACTACCAATGTTGTTCTTGTGGGGTGTGGTGGGAAACAAACTAGCCCGGTGGGAACGTGTGAGCTGAAACTTAAGCTTTACGGTTTTGAATACATAGTACCAGTCTTGATAGTGGAGGGTCAGGTTGATGAGCTCATTATAGGTACCAATGTGATGAAGCCCTTAATTAGACAGTTCAAGTCCACGGGGGCCTACTGGCGCATATTGGGAAAAGCTGAGTCACCATGTCAGGACGAAAACAGTCAGTTTATCAGGTTCATGGCCAATCTTGAGAGATGGAGGGGGGAGGAAATTCCTGACAAAGTGGGAACAGTCAAGTTGAAACAGGCCGTAACACTTGAACCGATGAGTGAGCATGTAGTGTGGGGTCGTCTCCCACCCAAGACAAAACTGTCTATGGGAAGTACTGTTATTGTTGAACCCAGCGCCTCTCGTTGTGTGCACCGTAACATACTAGTTGGCAGGGTAGTTACACCTCTCTGGGGGGATGGGTGGCTTCCTGTCAAGATTATAAATCCGACTAACAAGGCTATCACCTTGAGAAGAAATGCAAAAGTGGCTGACGTATATCCATGCATTGCATTAGAAGATTTTGACAATGATACGGACACGTCAGTCCACCAGAATGCCGGTAGAGTGAGTAATGGCAGCTCTCACGGCAGTCTTACAGCTAAGAGTTGTGCTAGCAACAATGTAGCTAGGGGGAATGATAGACTGGCTAGTCTAGGGCTCCAGAACCTGTCAGTTGATGACTGTCAGGTCTCACCAGTCTGGAAAGATAGACTGACTGATCTAATTGAGAACTATGAGGATGTGTTTTCTAGACACCGGTTGGATTGTGGTGAGGCTAGTGGCTTCTGTCACCGTATCCGACTGACTGACGATCGGCCCTTTCGGTTACCTTACCGGAGGCTCTCCCCCGCCCATTACCAAAAGTTGAGAGAGACTCTGAACAAGATGGAGGACAGGGAGATAATTAGGAAGTCGAGTAGCGAGTATGCATCCCCCCTTGTTCTTTGTTGGAAGAAGAATGGGGAATTGAGACTGTGCACAGATTTCAGGTGGTTAAACGCTCGTACTGTGAAAGATGCACATCCATTACCTCATCAAGCAGATGTACTTGCAGCGTTGGGAGGCAATGCCTTTTTCAGTTCTATGGATTTGACATCCGGGTATTACAATGTCCCACTGAATGAGGATGATAAGAAATACACTGCGTTCTCCTCTCCTCTCGGTTTACATGAATATAACCGTATGCCCCAGGGGCTTTGTAACAGTCCAGCTACGTTCATGAGAATGATGCTCACAATCTTTGGTGATCAGAACTCACTGAGTCTTCTTTGTTACTTAGATGACCTTCTGGTCTTTGGCAAGTCGGAAGAAGAGAGCTTGCAGAGGCTGGAGATGGTATTTCAGCGTTTACGAGAACACAACCTGAAGTTGTCTCCATCTAAGTGTCAGTTTCTGAGAAAGTCACTGAAGTTTTTGGGACACATTGTTTCTCGGGAAGGGATAGCCACAGACCCCGATAAGGTGCAGGCGATAGTGGGTGTGACGGAGAGCGATATTATGGAGTCGGATGGGGTCACCCCGTCTGCCAATAAGATCCGGTCATTTTTAGGAATGGTGGTGTATTATCAACATTACATTGAGAACTGCTCTGTAGTTGCAAGACCACTGTTTCAGTTGACCACGGGTGTGAAAAAGCCACGGAGAGGCAAAGTAAAAAGCAAGAGAGCTGCCCCCCTTCGTAGGCTTAGTGCAGCAGACTGGACTGTGGAGTGTAGGGAGGCCTTTGAGGCGTTGAAAGCCGCATTGGTGGGACAAGCTCTGTTGGCTCACCCTGACTTTTCTCAGCCATTTTTATTGTCTGTAGATGCGTCCACTAGTGGACTGGGAGCTGTGCTTTCACAAGTGCAGGAAGGGTGTAGCACAGCCAGGCCCATAGCTTTTGCTAGTAAATCTTTGAATCATGCTCAGTCTAAATATCCCGCTCATAGGCTTGAGTTTCTCGCCATGAAATGGGCTATACACGACAAGTTTAGCCATTGGCTGCGAGGACATAAATTTACAGTGTGGACAGATAATAATCCACTTAAGTACATCCTCACAAAGCCAAAACTCGATGCATGCGAGCAGAGATGGGTGGCTAAGCTGGCACCTTTTGATTTTGACATTCAGTACATTCCTGGGCCTAAGAATACAGTAGCTGATGCACTGAGCAGGGAGCCGTTTACTAAGCCTAGGGTGATGCACAGGCTGACAAGGACCTCGTATGATGTCTTGTTGAGGGAGGCTAAGGGTTTGGAGGTGGATGACGTGCAGAACATGTTCCGTCTTACCTGTGAGGAACCAGAGGTGAGGAGGAAGGGCCTAGGACTGTCCATTCAGAGTTCTCTTAAGGCCAGTGGTGAGGTGGGTAGTGACAGTGGGAGCATATCTTGTGAAGAGGTATCTGCTGTACTCCACATACATCGCTGTTGGGAGGATGGCGCAGCTATGAGAGCAGTCTCTCATGTGCAGCAGTTAGAAAGGTTGGTGTCCATGGGACAGAGCCCATTGCCTGTTCTCACTCATGAGGAATTGTACGACAAGCAGTGCCAAGACCCTGTTACTGGTAGAGTCAAATTCTTTGTAGATAGAGGCCGCCGCCCATCTCGAAGAGAGAGAGTTCATGAGTCGAAAGAAACAAACCGCACATTGAGACAGTGGGGAAAACTCACAACAAAATTGGGAGTGTTGTACCGTGTTTCAAAACACGTTGTGAGTAAGAAGAAGGTCTTTCAATATGTTGTACCGAGCGCTCTGAGAGGACAGGTGCTGAAAGGGGTACATGATGAGGCCGGTCACCAGGGCCAGCAGCGCACATTGTGGCTCACTAGACAACGTTTCTATTGGGACTCCATGGAAAAGGATGTCAAAGAATATGTGAGTCATTGTAAGAGATGTGTACTGAGCAAAGCACCTGAGCCGGAGGCTAGGGCTCCGCTGGTATCTATAGTCACCACTGCACCACTGGAGTTGGTGTGTATTGACTTTTGGTCGGCTGAGGATGCCAATAATAAGTCCATTGATGTGCTTGTTATAACTGACCATTTTACCAAACTAGCGTGTGCTTATCCGTGTCCCAATCAATCTGCAAAGACGGTGGCCAGAGTGCTCTGGAATAATTTTTTTTCTGTTTATGGTTTTGCAGCCTGCATTCATAGCGACAGAGGAGCTAATTTTGAGAGTGCACTCATAGCAGAAATGCTTCAGATGGCAGGGGTTGAAAAATCCCATACCACGCCATACCATCCTATGGGAAATGGACAAGTAGAACGTCTAAACCGCACTTTAGGTAGTATGATCCGTGCTTTGCCACCTCGTTCCAAGGTGAAATGGCCTCAGATGTTGAACACTTTGACGTTTGCTTATAATTGCACAGTGCATGAGACCACAGGGGTCCCACCCTTCTTTTTGATGTTTGGTCGCACTCCAAGATTACCTGTCGATGTCATGTTTCAGAGTGTCCTTTTGGATGGAGATACAGTGGATGTGGATAAGTATGTCCAGTCACTGGGAAAGGATCTGAGGGAAGCGATGGCACTTGCTCAAAAGCATGCTGAGAAGCAACAGACCAGGCAAGCTGAGGTGTATAACAGACAGTTAAAGGGACATGCGGTAGGGAAGGGGGATCGGGTCTTACTGGCAAATAAGGGGGAGCGAGGCAAGAAAAAGCTAGCTGACCGCTGGGAGAGTGCCGTCTATACTGTAGTGTGTAAAAACAGTGGGCTGAACATATACAGTATCCGTCATCCTGTCACAGGGAGGATTAAGACTGTTCATAGGAACTTGATTATGCCCGTCAATTTCCTGCCTCTGCCGTCATGGGACGAGCCAGAGATTGAGGTGTCTATTCCTGGCACTGTTCCGAGTGAGGAAATGACAGATAATTCTGATCAGGATGAGCTGAGAACTGCCCGGTGGGTTGCTCATCTTCCTGAGTCCAGTGTGGAGGGGGTAGTAGATACCATGACAGGGATGGGTGTATCAGAGCCAGCAGAGGAGCAGGTGGGGAGCATGAGTAGTGATCAACATCATAGAATTACACTTGAGACACATAATGGTGAGGAGCAGGAGTGTAAACTGAAGAAACCACGCCACTTTTGGATGGAGGGATCAGATGCAGATGTTGAATCAGAGGAGTCATACTCTGTAATTGTTTATCAGGATAGTGATCAGTCGTCGGACACGACAACTGTGGAATCATTTACTGGAGACATGATGGCTTCGGAGGAGGCCCCTTGTAGTGCATCCTTATTTGTACCAGTGAGTGAACCTGAATCGGCCATTGTCACTGTCACACCGAGTGTAGTTGAGGTACCTCAAGGGGTTTACACTAGGCGGGGGAGACTAATCAGGCCAGTTAACAGGCTCATTCAGACGATGGCTGTACAAAGAGGCAGGGCTCTGCTGTCATCTTAGAAGATGACACAATTTTTTTTGTGTTTTCTTTTGAGTAATTATTTTTATTACTGGAATTTTTTTTCTTTTCTTTCATTGATTTTGCTGTTTGATTTTCTTTGAGTCATACTGGTAGTTACGGTTGTCTATTGCATTAGACATGATTTGGTAATTTTGGTGTATTCCATGGTATAAATATGTACATGGCATGTTTTTTTGCCTGTGGTTAGATGAGGGATTAGCTACCCTTTATTTTTCCTGATCCTTCATCGGATAGCTTTTGAGCTGGTCAACCTATTTTCTAGGTTTGGAATTAAGGGAATACACTGAGTTACATGTGACGCGTTGACTTATTGTAATTTTTATTATTTTCTGTTTCTTTGGTTTATACTTACGCTGTTGAGTTGATTGAAGGGAACACTGTCCATGATCTGGCATAAGTCAGTAGGGGAGTATGTAGCAGAGTGAAGTTGTTATGCTAGAATCATGGACAGAAACTGCTATCTTTTATCTTAAATAAGTATAGGCCAAAACGGAAACACTCTTACTTTGAAGGAACAAAGTGGACCGAGCTCACTCTAGTGTTGTGGAGGGGTGCCTTGGTTACTAGTTTATATTAATTTCCTCACATTGAGTTATTGATTCTCTAAACGAAATCCCTTTTGGGTCTTTTATAATGGGTTTAGAGAAGGATAGGATATCTTTCCATTGAATAATTGTTGTATTGTAAATACGTTCAACTAATGTACACAATGGTTTAGCCGGTTTGTCGACGAGAGACACGCTGGCGGAAGTGCTCGCTCTCTTTGTGCTTGCTGAGAACGAGAGCACAGGTACGCACTTTCGGTTACCTAATATGGGATTTAATTGCAATGTATAACTTGTAAAATTGATTTATGTTTTGGTTTTGGTACTGAAATACCCTGTTGTGTAATGACATTAATTCGCCCTGTGTACAACAGCCACAGTACGTTCGTGTACTAAATCATACTCTGTTAAACCATGATAGGTGGACTAAACCACGGCGAGGATGGTAACTGATACCATGTGTATATGCTGTTTGTGGTTCGTTAACAGGTATGAACCGTTGTTTTTGTATTTTGGTTTAATTAATGCTTACACACTGCCTTTCATTTCATATTGTTTCACATGTTTTTGCTGAAGCTGACTTGTACTGAGCTACATGTATTTAATGGTTGTAACTGTAGACGGCGCGCTGTTTTGAATGTGCGCACGCTCTCTTTGTGCTTGCTGAGAACGAGAGCACATGTGGACTAAACCACGGCGAGGATGGTAACTGATACCATGTGTATGTCATGTCATTTGCATAAATTAGGAACAGTAGCGGTCCTAGTATGCTTCCTTGTGGAACACCACAGCTCACTGTGAGGGGGGGGATAGGGTACCGTTTACCTCCACCATCTGTTCCCTCCCCTCAAGGTAGGATTGCATCCAGCTCACTGATAGACTATCAAAACCAATTGCTTTTAGCTTGTCAATCAGAATGGAGTGATTGACCGTGTCAAAGGCCTTTTGTAGGTCCAGCATGACCATGCCGCAGTATTTGCCTGCGTCCACCTCTTGTTTGATGTGGTCATTCAAATAGAGAAGGCATGTGTCAGTGGAGTGGGATGTTCTGAAGCCAGATTGGAATTCGTAGATTAGATTTTTTTCCGCTAGGTACTTTTCGACCTGTTCGTAGACTATTCTTTCCATGACTTTCGAGATGGAGGTGAGAATAGAAACAGGGCGGTAGTTGCCTGGGTCTAATTTGCTGCCCTTTTTGTGCAGAGGGGTCACCTTCGCAATTTTGAAGTCCTTGGGGACGTGT
Source organism: Notolepis coatsorum (assembly GCF_963971535.1). Lineage (NCBI taxonomy): Eukaryota > Metazoa > Chordata > Actinopteri > Aulopiformes > Paralepididae > Notolepis > Notolepis coatsorum. The sequence continues at coordinate 62,282,421 of NC_140165.1, forward strand.
CCCTGTTTTATGGAGAGGTCTATTAAGTGTGTGATGATTGGGGTGATGGCGGCTGCTGAGTCTCTGAGGAATTTGGAGGGGATGTTGTCATGGCCAGTGGCCTTGTTAGGTTGGAGGGCGCTCAGTTTATTGAGTACCTCATCTGTTGTTACCATTTCCAGCTTGAAGTCATCCTTGGTTTCCAGCAGAGTTTGTGGTCTATTATGACCCCTAGAAACTTGTTTGTATATACTCTCTCAATTTTTACATTATCAATTTTCAGTTGAGGATCAGTGATTATTTTACAATTTCCAAATATCATGAAGTTGTTTTTTTTCAAATTGAGTGATAACTTATTTGTGTTGAACCAACCTTTTAATTTGTCCATTTCTATGTTTGCCACTTCTAAAAGCTGCTGAAGGTCATTCCCCGAACATAAAATGTTTGTGTCATCCGCAAAGTTTCAGTATGTCTGATACTTTACATATATAATTTATGTATAAAATGAACAATTTGGGTCCCAACACCACAGGTAATGTTTAAGCATTGTGACTTGTGCTGACCCATCAGAACAAATTGCTGCTTGTTACTAATATAGCTTTTCAGCCATAACCCCTCTGACACCAAACCTGTCCATCTTTTTCAGTAAAATCTCATGATCTATTGTATCAAAAGCTTTTTTTAGGTCAATGAATATTCCTAATACATATTTCTTTCTCTCTATACCGTCCGTTATTTCCTCTACAAGCTCCATTAATGCCATGGAGGTAGATCTAGCTGTTCTAAAACCATACTGGCTGTCCATTAGGAGATTATGTTTTTCAATGAAAGTGTCTAATCTCGCAAAAAAAAGTTTTCGAGTATCTTTGAGAACTGTGATAGCAGGGATACCGGTCTATAATTGGTAAACAAATGCTTGTCTCCAGCTTTAAATAATGGTATAACAATTTTTATTTTTTGAGGGAATGCTCCCATTTTGAACGACAAATTGAATATATGTGGCTCCACAATTCCTTGAATAATATTTTTTACCAGAGACATATCAATGTCATCCCCATCTGTGGAGGTTTTATTCATGCATTTGTTTACCATCTCAATAATGTCCTCTTTCTCCACAGATCCCAGAGATATTGAAGCAGGGTTTCTTTTTTCTTGACTATTTCATTGGCTAGTTTTGGTCCCACATCAACAAAAAAGTTGTTAAACCCATCCACTACCTCATTTATAAGAGTAATCTTTCTGTCCTTTTCTAATAATACTATTTATTATGTCCCATATTCCTTTAACATTATTTTTTATTTGTATCCAATAATTTGGTATAATAATCCTTCTTGCATTTCCTCATAATACTAATTAGTTTGTTTTTGTATTTTTCATATTTCAACTCTGCTTCTTTTGTTTTGTCTTTAATAAATATCCTATATAAAGTATTCTTTTTTTTGCATGCATTTTGTATACCTTTTGACATCCACATATTTTCTGCCAACTTGTTCTTATTGCTACACTGTTTCAGTGGGCAGTTCTTTTCATACAGGACTTTAAATTTGTCTAGAAATAACCCATAAACTTCGTCAACATCTGATTCATCACATATACTCTTCCAGTTGCATTGCAATAACTCATTTCTGAAAGCAGATATTGTTTCGTCAGTTCTTATTCTCTTTATTATTTCCTTTGACTCCCTCCTCTTCCTATAATTACACTCATAAACTGTAAAAACAGATAAGTGATCACTAATATCTTCAATTAATAATCCATGTGTCGTATTACTTTCCATATTGTTTGTAAAAAATTTATCGATTAGGGTAGCACACTCATATGTTATTCTACTAGGTCTTGTAATAGTTGGAAAAAGGCTCATACATTATTTCCATGAATTCATCCGTTTTTCCATGTTTGTTAGGGTTCAACAGGTCAATGTTAAAGTCCCCACAGACATAGTTAACCTTTTGCTTTGACGTGGAAAACAACCTCTCCATATTCACCATGAATGTGTCAATGTTAGATCCTGGTTTTCTATACACACAGCTCACAATTAAATTTTTAATTTTTTCCATAGTTATCTCAACCGTAATACATTCCATCACATCATCAATTGCTATTGACATGTTATCAACCACATTACATGAGAGCCCTTCATCCACAAACAATGCCACACCACCCCCATTTGCATTCCCTCTACTGATGCAATGAAAACCGTATCCTTGTAGAACAAAATTGGATCCTCTGTCTTCCTCAATCCATGTTTTTGACACAGCTATGATGTTAAAGGATCTTTTTAAAATGTCCTAAATAATATTTTATTTTCTGAAAATTACCATACAAACTTCTACTGTTGAAATGAATTATAGATTTTCCATGCTCATATGTAACACTTGAATTAAACTGTTGCTCTGTGTAATAGCAGCAGTTTGTGTGGATATTAGATGTGGAGTGGACTCAACCTTGATGACTTGGACTCAGACTCTGACTCAGGGTAATGGGGACTCGACTCGGACTCGAGATTTAGTGACTCAACTACAACACTGACAACGACCATAAAGACTGTCTATCACACATATATTCCTGCACTATCTGTACTGTACTGATCTCTGTTTGATTGTTTTCCTTTGTTTTGTTTGTTTTAAAACTGGCTTTGGCTGTAAATGTATGTTTCCCATGTCAATAAAGCCCCTTTGAATTGAAATTGAATTGAGAGAAAGAGAGAGAGAGAGAGAGAGAGAGAGAGAGAGAGAGAGAGAGAGAGAGAGAGAGAGAGAGAGAGAGAGAGAGAGAGAGAGAGAGAGAGAGAGAGAGAGAGAGAGAGAGAGAGAGAGAGAGAGAGAGAGAGAGAGAGAGAGAGAGAGAGAGAGAGAGAGAGAGAGAGAGAGAGAGAGAGAGAGAGAGAGAGCGAGAGAGAGGGAGAGAGAAAGAGAGAGAAAGAGAGGGAGAGAGAGGGAGAGAGAGAGAGGATAAAGTGACCCCAGTGAAACAGGATTAGCAGACCATGAAAAGGATTAGCAGTCATGATAGCCTCTCTAAGGAGACCACACACACGCACACGCACATGCACACACACACACACACACACACACACACACACACACACACACACACACACACACACACACACACACACACACACACACACACACACACACACACACACACACACACACACACACACACACACACACACACACACACACACACACACACACACACACACACACTCTTCTGGTTAACTGATACCAATAATATCACATCCATAACAGCTGCAGCAATAACTAATGCAGTGATCAATGTGAACAAAACATCATGTGTCATGTCAGTATGGTGTAATATGGTGTAATATGGTGTAATAAGGTGTACTATGGTGTAATAAATAATACACACTAATAATAAGGTGTACTATGGTGTAATATGGTGTAAACAGTCCTTGTGGTTCCAGACTGTAATAAGTCCATAATGTAGAACATTCCTGGTCAGCGGATTTACGCAAACCAGCAAAACATTAATGAGGAATTCAACACCTCACACACTGTCTCAATCACAAAGTCTCAATCACAAAGTCTCAATCACACAACGTCACATGAGAAGGAAACAATTCCCTACAGTACTTCTTTCTTAAGTTTTTAGTACTTAAGTACATTTAAAAGTAGAAACCTTTTTACTTTTACTCAAGTGTGTTTTTAGCCAGATACTCTGACTTTTACTTGAGAACGATTTTGAGATGGTACCCATACTTTCACTTAAGTATAATTTCTGGGTACTTTTTACACCCCTGCCAAAGGCTGTCTTTCTGTCATCTTCTACACGTTTCCAAAGACTACCTTTCTGTTATCTTCTACAAGTTTCCAAAGACTGCCTTTCTGTCATCTTCTACAAGTTACCAAAGACTGCCTTTCTGTCATCTTCTACAAGTTACCAAAGACTGCCTTTCTGTCATCTTCTACAAGTTACCAAAGACTGCCTTTCTGTCATCTTCTACAAGTTACAAAAGACTGCCTTTCTGTCATCTTCTACAAGTTACCAAAGTCTGCCTTTCTGTCGTCTTCTACAAGTTACCAAAGACTACCTTTCTCTCATCTCTCATTAAGTTACCAAAGACTGCCTTTCTGTCATCTTCTACAAGTTACCAAAGACTGCCTTTCTGTCATCTTCTACAAGTTACCAAAGACTACCTTTCTGTCATCTTCTACAAGTTACCAAGGACTGCCTTTCTGTCGTCTTCTACAGGTTACCAAAGACTACCTTTCTCTCATCTCTCATCAAGTTACCAAAGACTGCCTTTCTGTCATATTCTACAAGTTACCAACGACTGCCTTTCTGTCATCTTCTACAAGTTTCCAAAGACTACCTTTCTGTTATCTTCTACAAGCTTCCAAAGACTGCCTTTCTGTCATCTTCTACAAGTTACCAAAGACTGCCTTTCTGTCATCTTCTACAAGTTACCAAAGACTACCTTTCTCTCATCTCTCATCAAGTTACCAAAGACTACCTTTATCTCATCTCTCATCAAGTTACCAAAGACAGCCTTTCTATCATCTTCTACAAGTTAACAAAGACTGCCTTTCTGTCATCTTCTACAAGTTACCAAAGACTACATTTCTACCTTGAGGGGAGGGAACAGATGGTGGAGGTAAACGGTACCCTATCCCCCCCCCTCACAGTGAGCTGTGGTGTTCCACAAGGAAGCATACTAGGACCGCTACTGTTCCTAATTTATGCAAATGACATGTCGTCAGCTTGTGACTGCAACTTGTTCCTGTTTGCGGACGACTCAGCCCTGCTGGTCTCTGACAAGAACAAGTTACAGGTTGAAAAAACCCTCAGCTCGGAACTAGGCAGAATCTGCATATGGCTCGCTGATAACAAACTATCATTACACATGGGCAAAACAGAGTCCATTCTCTTCGGTTCAAATAACAAACTCAGCAAGACCGACGGCTTCTCAGTTACAGTGGGTGACAATATTGTCACAAGGAAAGATGAAATTACCTACCTGGGGTCCATCCTAGAGGCTAATCTCTCCTGTGACAAAATGGCATCCAATGTAATAAAAAAAGTCAACCAACGAACTCGATTCTTGTACCGGATCTCCTCTCTGGTAAACAAGAACACCCTGAAGACTCTGGCAGGAGCACTCATTCAGGGGTACTACGACTATGCTTGCACCTCATGGTACCAAAGCACCTCAAAGGCGCTAAAAACAAAATTACAAACATCTCAAAACAAACTGGTCAGACTACTGCTTGACCTTACTCCTAGAACCCACCTCACCCCTGCCCACTTCGACAACCTAGGATGGCTTAGAGTAGACGACAGAGTACAACAACTTGCAATGGGCCTGGTCTACAAGATACACTACACGACCAAGGTACCCATGTACATGTCAAAATACTTCCCAAAGGTCAGTGAATACCACGATCACAACACCAGAGGGAGCTCCACAAATCATGTCAAACCCAGATTCGGCTCAAATAAGGGACTAAACACGTTTCGCAATTATGCCACATCAATGTGGAACGCCCTACCCAAAGCTGTAAAGGAATGTGGATCACTACCCACTTTCAAAACCTCTCTCAAGGGACACCTACGGGAGACTGCAATTCAACACTGGCCCCTGTAAATATCCTAACCCAATCATTCCAACCCCCTCCAATGTACAGTCATTTACCTAGTATGGTTTTGTCAATAGTTCAATGTACAATTGTGTTTGTTTGTACAGTGTCTCCTCCCCCCCCCCCCCTCAATGTACAGTGTTACTTGTTTATACAGTATGCCCCCCCCCCCCCCCCCCCAACCACCTCCAATGTAAATTACCCAGTATGGTTGTCAATATCCCAATGTACCCAACCCCCCCCACCCAACCTCCAATGTACAGTTTCTACGTCAAATGTATATACTCCCTTTTCTTGACTCCTTCTGTATCACAAACAGTACTGTATTTGCAAATCTGGTATGTCATAAATGTATAGATGTAGCAGTACTGACTATCTGTATGTCATGTATGTCATATATGTCTATATGAATTGAAAATGGGGGACCCTG
>NC_140165.1:62293432-62296658 GCF_963971535.1 Notolepis coatsorum
TGTAGGAGTAGTATAGTAGTAGTTGTGTAGTAAGTAGTAGTAGTAGTAGTAGTAGTAGTTGTAGAGTATTAGTAGTAGTAGTAAGTAGTAGTAGTAGTAGTAGCTAGTGGTAGTAATACTACTAGTAGTTCTAATAAGTCATAGTATTAGTAATACTACTAGTAATAATAAGTCATAGTTTTGTAATACTTATAGTAGTCTAATAAGTCATAGTATTAGTAATACTACTAGTAATAATAAGTCATAGTATTTGTAATACTTATAGTAGTTCTAATAAGTCATAGTATTAGTAATAATTCTAGAGTTCTAATAAGTCATAGTATTAGTAATACTACTAATAATTATAATAAGTCATAGTATTTGTAATACTACTAGTAGTTCTAATAAGTCATAGTAATAGCAATAATTCTGTAGTTCTATAAGTCATAGTAATAGTAATAATTCTAGTAATTCTAATAAGTCATAGTATTAGTAATTCTACTAGTAGTTCTAATAAGTCATAGTAAATAGCTAGTAGTTTAGTCATTAAGTAATACTCAATAATTCCTCCTATTTTCCTTTTTTCTTGTAAGTGTCAATCTCCTTCAAACATCTCTCTCCTCTTCTCTCGTCTTTCGTGCAATTTTCCTCTCTTTCCTTCCCTCCTCTCTCCATCTTTCTTCTCCTTTCCCTCTCTCCTCTCAGTACCTATCTCCGCCACCTCCAGCTCTCTCTCTCTTTCTCCCTTCTTCCCATGTCATTCATCCCTCTCTCCTCCAAGTACCTGTCCCCTCTCCGTCTCTCTCTCTCCCTCTCTCCGTCTCTCTCTCTCGCTCTCTCCGTCTCTCTCTCTCCCTCTCTCCGTCTCTCTCTCTCCCTCTCTCCGTCCTACCCTCCATCGTCCAGCGCGTCCACTCCTCTCCCCTGCAGCCCGTAGGGACCAGCTTTATTTAATTCCCCCCTGTATAATAGACTTCAATGAACCACAGAGAGAAAGAGAGAGAGGGAAAGAAAGAAAGACAGAGAGAGAGAGAGAGAGAGAGAGAGAGAGAGAGAGAGAGAGAGAGAGAGAGAGAGACGATGAGAGAGAGTGAGAGAGAGGAGAGAGAGAGAGAGAAGAGAGAGAGAAGAGAGAGAGGGAGAGAGAAGTTGTGGAGTGGCTGTACTAGTGTGTCAAAAGACGAAACAAAAAAAGTGGCACTATTTGATTGGACCTCATGCTCTTTGTAAAATGACTTCCAAAAGTGTGATAGCGCCCCATTGTGAGCGGAGAATAAAGACACAATGCAGCCGGGGCTGTACCTCCCCGGCCTGGACTCTGGCCGGTTCTCCCAACAACACGGGTTCCAGCGCTGCCCTTGGAGCCTGCGGCAGGCCACGCTCACTGAGGCTCACTGGAGCCAGGGCGAGGTCGCACAATGGAGGGAGGCTCTGCTCATAAAGGCAGGTATTGGAGGAACCATAGTTCCCATTGTGACGGCTGTGTCAACAGAGAGGGGGGGGGGGGGGTGACTGGCATGTGGAAAAAAAGAGAAAAGGCCTTTCATCTGAGAGAGAGAGGGAGGGAGGGAGGGAGGGAGGGAGGGAGGGGAGGGAGGGAGGGAGGGGGAGGGAGAGAGAGAGAGAGAGAGAGAGAGAGAGAGAGAGAGAGAGAGAGAGGAGAGAGAGAGAGAGAGAGAGAGAGAGAGAGAGAGAGGGGGAGGGAGAGGGAGGGATAGAGAGAGACAGAGGGAGGGGCAGGTAGAGAGATAGGGATGGGGGAGAGAGAAAGGGAGAAAGAGGGAGGGGCAGGAGAGAGAGGGGAGGGAGAGAACAATAATGAGAGAGTGAGAAAGAGAGATGGAAGGAAGATATGAGAAAGAGGGAGAGGAAGGAAGATATAGAGAGAGAGAGAGAGAGAGAGAGAGAGAGAGAGAGAGAGAGAGAGAGAGAGAGAGAGAGAGAGAGGGGGGGTAGCTTTAGACACGATAGAGTTAGTCGGTCGGTTGTTCTTTTTGTTTTGCACAGCACTCCTCTCTGTCTGCCTCTCTGTCATATTCTCTATTGTTGTGCTCTAGGACTCTGTTTGTGGCTTTAGAATTAAGTCCATGTTCACCAATATTGACTGGACTGTACCATATAACATGCAGGGGTTCCCAACCTTTTCATTATTGTTTTCTTTATGAAGGTGACTCCATTATGGAGACTGGAACCCCCCTCCTCAGGTGTACACAGTGTGTTTAACCCAACATTCTAACGATGACATCACAAAAAGGTCCCGGGCTGAAAGCTATACAGTATGGATTTCTAGAATGGAAAACTCAGAGAGAACATTTCAGGACGAATACACCTGGATTAGTAGGATTGTGCGAAAATGTTATTATTTTCTTTTCTTCATAAAGCAGCCTACGGATCTTTACTCTTTATAGGCCTGTCAATGTCTCACTGTGTCTGTCACTGTGTCTGTCAGTATTACACATAGTAGTAGTAGTAGTAGTAGTAGTAGTAGTAGTAGTAGTAGTAGTAGTAGTAGTAGTAGTAGTAGTAGTAGTAGTAGTAGTAGTAGTAGTAGTAGTAGTAGTAGTAGTGGCAGTAGTAGTAGCAGTAATAGTAGTAGTAGTAGTAGTAGTAGTAGTAGTAGTAGTAGTAGTAGTAGTAGTAGTAGTAGTAGTAGTAGTAGTAGTATTAGTAGTAGTAGTAGTAGTAGTAGTATTAGTAGTAGTAGTAGTAGTAGTAGTAGTAGTAATAGTTGTAATAGTAGTAGTAGTAGTAGTAGTAGTAGTAGTAGTAGTAGTAGTAGTAGTAGTAGTAGTAGTAGTAGTAGTAGTAATAGTTGTAATAGTAGTAGTAGTAGTAGTAGTAGTAGTAGTAGTAGTAGTAGTAGTAGTAGTAGTAGTAGTAGTAGTAGTAGTAGTAGTAATAGTTGTAGTAGTAGTAGTAGTAGTAGTAGTAGTAGTAGTAGTAGTAGTAGTAGTAGTAGTAGTAGTAGTAGTAGTAGTAGTAGTAGTAGTAGTAGTAGTAGTAGTCAGTAGTAGTAGTTTATTCAGTCATCACACAATACAATATTGTCGTGGAAATATATTATCATGTTCTATATATCTGTGTGGAGATATCATGTTATACAGCTTGAGTTTCAATATGACCAGATTGACTGGTTAATGTGTGTATGTCTCTTTAAGATCACTCTGACATCCTACCAGTCATAACAAAGTTGTTGTTTACTTCCAGTTACTGAGAAACCATTTTGTTTACCTACGTCATCATATCT
>NC_140165.1:62296858-62371858 GCF_963971535.1 Notolepis coatsorum
ATCACAGTCACGAAAGGGGCTAATGACAATGTGGAGCAAATAAATGAAAATGGGGGACCCTGATGTAAACAAGACAAACGTCTTTCTCTGGTCTGCATCCCCTTAACAATTGTATGTATTGAGCCGTACTGTATTGTACCCATTCTGCAATCTGTTAAATAACGTTTTCATTCATTCATTCATTCATTCATTCATTCATTCATTCATGGAACTGTTACACTGAGCTTGCACTGCATTTGTTGAGAAACCTGCTTCTGCAGCAGTCTGTGTGTGAGCAACCAGTCAGCAGCATTGTGAATTTAGAGATTCACTAAAAGACACATTGAGAGACAGGTTTGTCTGTGGATTAAGAAATGAAGGTTCACAGAAGAAACTACTGACAGAGAGTGATTTGACACTGGAGAGAGCTGTCAATATCAGTGTAACAATGTTAATGGCATCAAAGGAAGGGCACAGAAAATTACGATAAATCTGGTTTTAAAAGAAACACTGGAAATTACAAAAAGAAGAGACATGTTCATGCTGTTGAACAAGGAGATAGAACAGCTAGTGACTCCTCAGATGAAGAGGAGAGGATAAATCTCCTCCTCTGGTCATTATTTGGGTAGAACACACCTATTTTGAACACCTTCGGCAGACTTTTTTTTTTTTTTTTTAGCCATTTTAATCTAGATTAATCTAGATTAATTCCAGGATTAAAAATTAATCTATGCCCAGCTATAATATATATATATATAGTGGATGTATAATACTTAATATGTAATACACTTATTACAACACTGTAACAAAATCTGTAATAAACTGAGATAACACTAATAAAATCTGTGATACCACTGTAATAAACTGTGATAACACTGTTTAAGCCTCTGTAATAATACTAATAAACTCTGTAATAACACTAATAAACTTTAATAACACTGTAATTCTTGTGAAACTGTTACTGAAAGATAATTGAATATAGAACCTTTCAGTGAACAACTTTGGTCCAAGTCTTTTTTATTTATTTCTGTCAGCTATCTGAGAGGAGGACGGGTCAGTGACATCACAGGAACACTAGGAAACGCGGTGCCTCGTCACCACAGAGAGGATCTGTGAGGACGTGGAGACGCTGACCCGTCTCCTCAGGACACAAGGAGCAACACGCTGCAACAGGTATCACACATTGACCAACTGGGTTCATGGTATTACACCTTGACCAACTGGGTTCATGGTATTACACCTTGACCAACTGGGTTCATGGTATTACACTTTGACCAACTGGGTTCATGGTATTACACATTGACCAACTGGGTTCATGGTATTACACTGATCATGGTTTGTGTTTGGAGTTTTATTCAAACATTTCTATCAACATTAACTAAAGAAACAAGTAAAGCCAGGGGGGAAAGGGTTAAAGGTCGGAGGACCATCAACTACAAACAACGATGGAACTGTCTTTTTACCATAATGGATCAGCTGTTTCCTATTTGTCCCTATTGTTGAACGAGAGAGAGAGAGAGAGCAATAGAGAGAGAGAGAGCAATGGAGAGAGAGAGAACTAACGTTAGGTTATGACTATAACCAAGTTCTGTTAGTATAGCGACGCTCAGCGTCACTCTCTGCACTGTCCTCGCACACGTGCATGCGCACTGAATAAAGACCACAATGTACCTTTAATCCCAATATTTGTCTGACCACACCCCTATCAGCTTACCCATATAAGCAGGGGTGGGGCCACCCACTCGCCTCCTTCCCAAGCTTTCACCACAAGGCGAGATCAAGGGCTGCAGCGGCGTCGGACGCCGAGCGTCGCTATACTAACAGAACTTGGTTATAGTCATAACCTAACGCTCTGTATCGTATAGCTCTCGCTCGGCGTCACTCTCTGCACAAGGGAGGCCGAGCGAGAGCCATCGGCCGACAAATACACCCCGCTGAAAGCCCCCCACAACCATCAGAACAGGGAGGGCCGAGCCCCCCCGACCCACCCTAATGGAGGGCACCTTCACGGGAGGGCGACGGACCCGACCGTGCGAAGAGGCACTCAAGCAACTCAACGCACAGGGTGAGCAGACCGTGGCTTGACCCCACGACTACACACACGCACAACCCGCATGCCACCCGGGAACGGAGGGAACAACCTCGTTACTGCCCCCAGAATCACGGGGTCAAGGGCAAACCCAACCCCGTGGCAAGGCCGTAGCAGCGGAGCGCGAAGGAAGACCCAGACCCACCAAAGGGACTGGACCCCCTGGAACGGGGGCCCGGAGAAGTCCATGATGCCAGCATCAAGACCCCACCAGGTGGGCACTTAGTGACCCCGCCCCCCACATCGCCAGCGTATTCGGACAAAGGCCCCTCAGCCGAGCGGGCCCTGTCCCCCCAATAGTACACCGCCTGGCACACTGACCCTGCAGAACAGGCAGTCAGCATGGCCGTAAGCACACAAAAAAGGTTAACCAACGGAAGCAGGCAGCGCACCGGGGAAAAACCAGGCAACAGGCTGTTAACCCTAGCCTGGAGACTGCGGACGAGACAGGCGCGAGAGGGGACAGCTGAACACAGCCGCCCCGGCGGAAGGGGCGTAAGCTGGCGTTGTTGCATGACCAATCCTCCATTTAAAAAGCCCCCACCCAGAGGGTTGAGGCAGAGAAGGCTGACACGATTGGCAGACGTCATGAACGTGCAGGGGCACCCTCAACCGGTGAACCCGGGAGTTGACACTGCTCCAACACACCAGGGAATCAACCACCTTGGTGTTACCCAATGCGGTGGTTGTTCCTATAACCCCTCAAGAAAAAAACTCCAAAACACACCTGCGGGTATACACCGGCTATACCGCAGTACAAGTGTTTCAGTTTTCAAAAAAGGGTTAACCCAGGCCTACGGGTCGACGAAACATGACTTCGGACCGGGCCCGGCGATACGGGAATCACAGGGTCACCAGAGGAGGTCAAAGACCACCCCAACAGGCCCCTCTTCGCCATGCGTGAGAGAGGAGCGAAAAATAATGGAGAACCAGCCCCAAGCACACCGTACTTGGTATTCCCAGGCGGTCTCCCAACCAAGTACTAACCAGGACCAACCTGTGTAGTGGCCGAGATCTGACGAGATCGAGCGTGTACAGGTTGGCATGGCCGTAAGCCATTACGACAGTGATGAGTAAAAAATGTACCCAACCAGGGTCTCCATAGCGCTTAACCCTGTGACACCCGGACCGACCTGGCATTTTTCCCCCTGAAAAAAGCCCAAGTCCCTCAGTGTACCAGAACAGCAGATCTGCATCCCCGGCGGACAACGAGTTCAACTGATCCGGACCAGCGTGACCAGAACCAGTCCCGTGCCCTAACCACGCCGACATGCCTACTCCAGGAGAAGGGGCAGATATGCGTGTTGATCTTAAACATGAAAAGAAGGCGCCACCCAGACGTTCGGGCGAACCGCGCCCGGTGGCCCACCCCCAGGGCGTGAGACCCCTCTACATATGTTCAGATCCATTCCGTCATCATCCCCCAGAAATGAACGAGAATCCGTCGACAACCAAACCAGGTCGTCGGATTTGGTCGTCGGAAGAGGAAAAACCTCCATCCCAGTTGCTTTATAAAAACGCTGTTTTAACCTCAAGCAACCAAGGCGTGCCAGTCAGTCGCCTGTTTACAGAACACCCCGAGCTAGAACTATACGTGCATCGGGACACACCCACATCAATGAACAGGCTATTTAGACCTGTCAGTGAATCCCCAAGGCGCCCAGGGGAACGACAAGAGGGGTGTGATACTTCCTAATTCCAACTCTTTTTAGTAGAAAAGAAGGAAGCACCAACAGTATGTATCCCAGTCTACACAGCCGGGGGTAAAAATTGTTCACATTTTTACATCCCACCACCCTCCCATAGGAAGGAGACGGGAATCCCCAGAGAGACTTCCCACGCGAGCTGTACAGATTGAAAAGAATATATTGCACCTTGAGCCATGTAAAAAAATCGGTTTTAGGGCTCTCCGGGGAGGAGGCACTGAACCCATACACACTCAATAATCGAATTGAATCGAATACATACACAATAGAGTAGGACTCCTTCTAGAGGGTCCACTCACCTTGACAATCTGAGGAGGAGGCTCTGTACTCTGAAGGAGGCTCCCTCCTCACGGATGGAGTCCCAACTCACAGAAGGCCCGAATAGGAGCTTGGTGAGGAGGAGCCCTGACCACCCCCCGAAACAGATCCATCACATGGACCTGAACAGCACACGGAAGTCCTACCAACAGAGACGTGCACGGTGACGTACTCTATGGCGGGGGAATTTCTGCGGTGCACACGCCCAATATTCCAGGCCGTGGGACCAGGAAACTCCCTCCCCCCCCCCCCCCCCCCCCCCTCACCCTGTAACGTGCCGAACCGCAACGTGACAGGAACCTTGAAGGACAGGTGGGTTTACCCCTGACCAACAGAAAAAAGGGGGAGGAAAGGTTACCAGTTCACCCCTTTACGACCCCACACCCATGATACGATGTAATGACAAAAAGAGAGTATGACACAGTCATAGTCAGCTCTATGAAACGTCTGACAGCTTCACACAGCGCATGAGCTAACCTGCTATCTGATTTTTACTAAGAAAAAAACACAGAATAGAGAGGGCTCTACAAGAGCCCCGGTACCAAACTTACACATGTGCTTCTGTGGCCAGTCCAACCCAGTTGTAGGTCACATGACACACACAACCAGTCATCACCTACAAAAAATGGCAAAAACACTCTACAGAGGAACGCCGTTTTTCATAATGAGAGAATACATAATTCTCGATTAGTATCGGCCACAGGCCTTGCTAAGCACACACGAAAGCGACCAAACAATTTTTTCTTTTAGGAAAATAAAGTTTCTCCAGCAGTTTTAGCACAACCTCAGCAATCAAGCTAAGGGTTACATTGTATCCCTACCACACAGTGACACAATGTAGTGCAACAACATGTCTGAAAGGAGGATGAAGAAGTCCCCAGGGAACCGGGGGGAAACACAATCCTCCTGCTTTACCCTTAATACGGCCAGTTAAAACAGGAAAACCTGTTAATATGTGAACACACTGTACATTGTCATTACAGGCTGAGAAAAGAATCATTCTTTACTCATTTGTCACTAAGCATAGCTTTATAGGTTAGTTAACCCCCTTTGTTGTGAGTACACGGTACATATAAACACACATGATGTTTCTCAACACAACAAACCAGATCATTTTCACATCTATAACAACAACCCGATTTGCATGGAGAAGCTAAATACCAGTGACAAGACAATTCACACATAACTCGCGTCGTATCCTAAATGTAGTGCAGCAACACTCGTTTTGGAAAACATCGTTATTTACAAAACATTTAGAAGGGAAAGCCAGAAGAAGTGTACAAGGTCTGGCCAAACCTTGCCTACCCGGAGCGTAGATCAACGAAGTGCAGTCTCAAGGCACCGTAGTAAACACAGCCGTTCTGTGTTGCCGACCCGGCCAGCGTCGCCGCTCCAACCCGTCGCTACGGTCCCCTTTGTTGACGCAGTCCTTGCCGTCCTGGCTCAGGGCAGGGTTGACGAACATCCTCTGTCAAAGATGACGTCGTAGTCAAGAGTGTTTAAAACATGTTATAATCAAAGCACGTTCAACAGAGTAGCATTAAGCTAACGGCCGCTCCAACCCTCGGTCGCTACCGCCCCTGCCCGCGAGACGCCGAGCGAACGGCGCACGCGACCAGAGGGGAACTTCGAATCCCCCCCCGCCTCTCCCCGTGAGGGAGAGGGGAGTTGGGAACCGCGGCGGCGCGCGAGGGGCCGGAGCCACCCCGCGCTGGGCCTCGGCCGATAGCAGCAAGCTAACGTTTCCTAGCCTAGCCAGGTAGGCCACCTAGTGATCACAGCAGGCTAGCGCCGCAGCTAACAGCTGACTGGCTAACAGTAGGCCACCACTAGCACGTAAGCTAAGCAGCTATCACCTGAACTTGTACACAATGATATAACACTCACCCAGACAGGCCGCCGTTCTGAAACCCTCCTCACTTTTTAAGAGAAAAGAGAAACAAGATGTTAACACAGTTTTACAACACCCGACGGAGCCAGCACAATACCCAACTGGCCTGTATAGCTGACTTTGAACACAGATCTTCCGCTAATGAACATCTATGCCCATATCTCCTCGTGAGGGAATACTCTCATTTGGATATGAAAGATGGGGCCTAACACAGTGACAGAGAGACATCCACTCGTCCAGAAAACACAGGGATCACCAGTGTTAATGGTCGTGGCCCACTAGTTAAACTATAATGGGCTTCAGACCAAGGTCTTCTGTCGCCTAGGAGGCTGAACAAAGGACCCTAGTCTGGGGCCGGTTTTCATAAACATTGTCAACTAGCCCCCATAGCACTAACAGACAAGTGGAGCTTGCCAGCAAAACATAACTCACCAAACCTGGAACCCACCCCTTCTCACAACAGCGGCGCGTCCTACAGCCCAGCTGTGTCTTTACCGCAACCAGCACACAGCAAGGACTGCAGTTGGAAAGGCATGTAGCGGCGCAAACTCCCAATACGAAAAAACCGGTGGAGGATTTTTAGAATGATCATCATCTTCCAGACACTCCAGTACGAAGACAATATCGCCGTATTTTCTCGAAAATAGTGAGAGAGAAAATAAAGATATGATGTCAACGTATCCTTGTTTTCCAACTCTTCTCCTACCATCACATCACTTCAAGTGGGGATCTACCGAGGCACTTCCTTGTGGTGAAAGCGAGAAGGAGGCGAGTGGGTGGCCCCACCCCTGCTTATATGGGTAAGCTGATAGGGGTGTGGTCAGACAAATATTGGGATTAAAGGTACATTGTGGTCTTTATTCAGTGCGCGTGCACGTGTGCGAGGACGATGCAGAGAGTGACGCCGAGCGAGAGCTATACGATACAGAACTAGAGAGAGCTAGAGAGAGAGAGAGAAAGCTAAAGAGAGAAAGATAAAGAGAGCTAGAGAGATAACTAGATGAGAGCTAGATAGAGAGAGAGAGAACTAGAGAGAGAGCTAGAGAGAGAGAGCTAGAGAGAGAGTATTAATTCTTATTATTAGTATGTAATAATAATAATAATAATAATAATAATAATAATAATAATAATAATAATAATAATAATAATAATAATAATAATAATAATAATAATAATAATAATAATAATAATAATAATAATAATAATAATAATAATACATTTAATTTATATAGCACACTTTAAACTCAAAGAGATCTCAAGGTGCTTCACAGCAAAAGGAAAAATAAAAAGGTTTAAACAATTAAAACATAAACACATTAAAATGAATAAAATAAAAACATAAAACATAAACACATTAAAAAACGAATAAAATAAAAACATAAAACATAAAAACATAGGAGCAGGCCTGAGGGCTTGATGGACCCTAGCAGCTGATTCCACAGACGCGGCTCCAGTGTGGAAGAAGCACGGTGCCCCATGGTCGACAGCCTGGTGCGTGGGATGGCGAGGAGGTTTGGGCTGCCAGACCTGAGTGACCTGGATGCAGGTTGAGGGGAGAGGAGGTCCTGGAGTTAGGTCTGGCCGGAGTGGTCTATGGCCTTGTAGACCAGCAGGAGAACCTTTATTTTTTTTGGGTCCACTTTTTCTCCCCGTTTTCTATTTTTTTTCTCCCATCCCAATTTCGTATTTCCAATTCTCCCCTCCCCTGTCTTGCACGTTGCTAGACTATGCCTCCCACTGGTCGGCTGTAGTGAGGACAGAAGCCTTGCATCACGTGTCCCCTCCGGTACACGAGGAGGCAGCCTGTCGCATCTTTTCACCGCAGCAGCTCGAACTCTCAGTGGCGAGGAGTAACGCGTGGGAGGCTCACGCTGCCCCCGATACTTCCTGTTTCCTACGCACCGGCGTCACCCAACCGACCAGTAGGAGTCGCTGTCCACAACGTCCAATCCCCACCCACCGGCTTTCCCACCCTCTAACACTGCCAATTGTGTTAGTATGACGGCCGGCCAAGCCGGTAGAAACGCAGAGAGCTGGGCTCGATACCAGCATATCCTGCGTTAGTGGCGAGCGCCACTCAGCTGCCTCCAGCAGGAGAACCTTGAAGTTAATCCGCTGGTTTATTGGGTTTTGGTGAGGACACGGTTCTGAACGTACTGTAACCTCTGGATGGTTTTGGAGGGAATGCCTGCCAGCAGAGAGTTACAGTATAGTCTATGTGGGAACTGACAAAGGCATGGACCCGTTTTTCGGCGTCAGACTGGGAGAGTGATGGTCTGAGTTTGGAGATGTTCCTTAGGTGGTAGAAGGAGGTTCGACAGACTGTTTTTATGACAGTGATGAGTCCAACTTTACACCCAGGTTGGTGACAAGTGAGGAGAGGGGGATGGAGTGGTTGTCACTGGTAATATGGGTGATACCGGCTTTGGTACCGGTTTGGTTTGATGGGGGGTGCCTATGAGGATGGCTTCGGTCTTACTGCCACTTAGCTGCAGGGAGTTACTACTCATCCAGTGGTGGATGTCGTCAAGGCATCTGGTAGCCCAGGTGAGAGCCAGGTGTGAGTCAGAGGAGGTTTGGAGGTATATTTGGGTGTCATCTGCATACGAGTGGAACTCGATGTTGTGGCTTCGGATGTGTTACAAAGGGGGAGCATGTAGATTAAAAAGAGCAGGGGCCCCACGACTGACCCCTGGGGGACGCCGGAGGTAACGCATCTTGTGCTGGAGGTGAGGCATTACGTATTCCTGCCTCTCTGAGAGGTAGGAGTGGAAGAAGTCGAGAGCCGTCCCTGTAACTCCCACCTCCCGGAGGCGCTGACACAGAGTGCGATGGTCCACCGTGTCAAAACCCGCGTCACTTTTCAGGTCAAGCTGGATCAGTAAGCTGGGGGAACCGGAGTCAGCCACCATTAGTAGGTCATTTTTAGGACCCTGACCAGGGCAGTCTCTGTACTGTGGGAGGGTCCCTTTTTTTGGGGACCCCACACTTAATTTATCGCACAATTTCAACGTGGAATTATTAACGAATATCAAAATAAAAGCACACGTTGTTGAACTTGATCATGCATATTTATTAGAAAATGTAATTAAAGCACTATGTTATCAATACACATTTATGAAACAAGGCTTATTTAGCCAAAATATGTTGCCAGAACACAAAAAAAATATATAATAATAATAATAATAATAATAATAATAATAATAATAATAATAATAATAATAATAATAATAATAATAATAATAATAATAATAATAATAATAATAATAATAATAATAATAATAATAATAATAATAATAATAATAATAATAATAATAATAATAATAATAATAATAATAATAATAATAATAATAATAATAATAAAACAATTTGAGAACCACTGGTCTAAAACCAGACTGGAACGTCTCCTAGAGATGGTGGGACTGGAGGTCGCCAGGAAGGGCAGGTTTGATGTGGGTCGGTAGTTGGAGAGGATGTCTGCATCCAAGTTGTGCTTTTTTAGCACTGGTTTTATAGCTGCTAGTTTGAGGGGGGGGGGGTGGAACTTGCTCCTCTCTCTGAGACTAGAAACTGATGAGAAGACACTTCCTCCTCTCTCTCTCTTTCTCTCTCTCTCTCTCTCTCTCTCTCTCTCTCTCTCTCTCTCTCTCTCTCTCTCTCTCTCTCTCTCTCTCTCTCTCTCTTTCTCTCTCTCTCTATCTCTCTCTCTCTGTCTCTCTCTCTCTCTCTCTCTCTGTGCGCATGCGTGTGTTTGGAGACGGAGTGAGTTGCGGGTGTGAGACTGCGGTACGAGTGAGTTTCTAACTTTTCTATTTATATATTGTGTTTCAAATTGTGAATTAGACTGTACTTTATTTGACTGGTTGTGTGCAGTTGGTGGGTTGTTAGCGTTAGTGCGGAGTCAGTGTTCACTTGGTCAGCTCTCCGCTGCCAGTGACATGGATTTCGCCAAGCTGACCAGGAAACATGGCTTTTAAAGTCTCGCCATCATTTCCTTGCTCAGTTGAAGACTGTAGTCTGGCTGTTGCAAAGGAGGTAGGAGCTCCAAGTGTTAAGTCTGCGGCGAGGATGAACGGCGGTGTCGTTATCTTTGTAGAGTAGACGATGGGGTGAAAGCAAATAAAGTCATTATCAATGGTCTAGTAATAAACGACACATTCGTGTCGGTAACGCCGCTCACAACGCCAGCAAAAAAGGTGACTTTGGCGAATGTTCCCCCGTTGATAGGTGATGAGCTTATCTTGAGAGAACTCGCCAGATATGGACAAATTGTATCTCCAATAAAAAAGATGTCATCAGATTGCAAAGCGCCTGAATTGCAACATGTGGTTTCTCATAGAAGGCAGACGTTCATAATAATGAACAAACGCGAGGAGGAGCTAGATTTGAATTTTGTGTCATATTTGCAACAACGCAGAATATGAAATGTTTTGGTTGTGGTAAAGAGGGGCATCTGAGAAAGTCTTGCCAAGGGGAGGGGCCTAGTACTGGGAAAAATGCTGGGAAGGGCACAACAAATAAAGGAAAAACAGCATGGGGTTTGAATCAAGTTGTTGAGGGTTGTGGAGAACAGGGGAAGAGTGGTGGAGAGGCTTCTGAAACGGTTAGTGGAACAGATAGGAGTGATACAAATGAGGAAGGCACAGGCAAGGCAGGTGAAGCAGTACAGGGACAAGATGGTGGGGATGAAAATGAGGGGGGGGAGGGAGGTTGTGGTGGAAGAGAATAAAGAGAATGGAGGTGAAAATGGGGTGGATGGTGAAGATGGAGTTGATCTGCAAGGACAGGGTGGAGGGGCTTGTGTCAGCAAGGACACTATAAGTAACCAGGAGGAAAGTAGACCTGTAGATGAAACAGAGTCAAAGGACACAAGTGGGGAGGTCAGAGTGGAGGAAGGAGTGGTAGTGGATATTGACATGGAGGAGGAGGAGAACAAGCTGAAGGTCGTTCGGCAGAAAAGAAAGTCAGAAGTGGACAGGTTGACAAGCTCTCAAGCTAAGAAAGCGGATGTGAACAAAGTAATCAGTAGTACTCTTTATTTCTAATGAGCAGTAGTTTTAGAGTGGCCACTTTAAAATTGAATGGGGCAAGGGACATAAAGAAAATAGCTCTTTTATATGAAATGATCAAAGTGAAAAGCATTGATGTTATGTTGGTGCAAGAAACACATAGTGATATGTTAAATGAAACAGACTGGAAGACAGAATGGAAGGGTGAGGTGGTTTTAAACGCCCTGACCTCAGTGAGTGGGGGATTGGCATTTTGTTCTAAAACCGTTTTGTACCAATATCTTATGAGATACAGTCGAAAGTGGAGGGGAGGCTAATGGTGGTAAAAGCCAAGTTTGAAAGACATACTATGGTTTTTATTAATATTTATGCGCCCGTGGTTGGTTCAGATAGATTTTTTTTTAAATTAGCTCAATGAGTTGTAATTCTGATGATTTTTTATTTCTGGGAGGTGATTTTAATTGCACTCAGAATATTTTTTTAGACAGGAATCACACTGAACCTCACAGAGAATCACAGAGGATTTTAAATCAACTCAAAGAAACGCATGATCTTGTAGACATTTGGAGAAGGCTACATGACAACAAAAGACAATATACTTGGACTCATGTTAGATAAAATTGTATTTCTCTAGCTAGGTTGGATACGTTTTATTGTTTTAAACATCATTGTGGAGTTGTTAAGATGTGTAAAATTATGCCTGTAGGTTTTACTGATCATTTGTTGGTTTTAAGTGATGTTTTTATTTCAAGGGTAAAACCAAAGAGTGCATATTGGCACTTTAACTCCACATTACTGTGTGATGTTAATTTTAAGGAGACTTTTAGTTTTTTTTGGAAAAGGTTTAGGGGTGAAAAACAGGATTTTATGTCCCTGAGGCAGTGGTGGGACTGTGGGAAAGTTCAGATAAAACAGTTGTGTCAGCAATACACTCTTAATGTCACACAGGACATTACAATGTCAATGAGGGATCTAGAGGCTGAGATTGAGGGCCTTCAGAATGTGTTTGAGTCCACACGGAATCGAGGACATTTTGAAGTCCTCAAATCCAAAAAAAGTATGCTTAAAGATCTGCTAGGCATAAAAGCACAGGGAGCATTGGTTCGGTCGAGGTTCCAAAGTGCTAATTTGATGGATGCGCCTTCCAGAAGAAAAATGGACATAGCCGATTTCTACACACTCTGTGTACGGCTGAAGGACGAGAGTTAATAGAGGATGGAGAGATTCGGCAGGAAGCAGTGAGGTTTTATTCACAGTTGTATAAAAGTGAATATAAAGAGAATGAACCGCTGTTTGATTCTTTTTGCGAGGGTCTTCGGAAGATCTCTGATGAAGAGAATACCGATCTCGGGGAACCTCTGGGTCTAAATGAACTGTACACAGCACTGCAGGGAATGGAGGGGGGGAAAGCCCCTGGCATTGACGACTGACCATTGAGTTTTATAAAGCTTTCTGGGAGGAGATGGGTGAAGATCTGCTGGAGGTGCTCAATGAGAGTTTTGAGGACATGTCCTTGCCTTTGAGCTGCATGAAAGCTGTGATAATTTTGTTACCCAAAAAAGGAGATCTACAAGACAACTGGAGGCCTGTTTCGATTCACTGTTCGGATTACAAGCTCCTGTCGAAAGCCCTGGTCAACAGACTCAGGGAGGTGATGGGAGAAATCGTACATAAAGATCAAACATACTGTGTGCCTGGCAGGTCTATTATAGACAATGTGTCTCTAATTAGGGATGTTTTGGATGTCTCTAGTTCATTAGGCTTAGATGTTGGTCTTATTTCACTGGACCAAGAAAAAGCATTTGACAGCCACCATATGTATATTTCTCTCCCACCCACCCACCCCCTCCTAATGTACAGTTCCCTCCCCATCATATGTATATACTCTGTCAGGATCTATGGGTAACAGTGCTGTATATTTGAATACCGTTTATGTCACAAATGTATCAGTACTAAATACCTGTATGTCCCTATGCCATAAATGTCATGTATGTTGTGTATGTCATAAATGTCGATATGAATTGAAAATGGGGGACCCTGATGTAAACAAGACAAACGTCTTTCTCTGGTCTGCATCCCCTTAACAATTGTGTGTATTGAGCCGTACTGTATTGTACCCATTCTGCAATCTGTAAAATAAAGTTTTCATTCATTCATTCATTCACAGGGTTGAGCACCTCTATCTTTGGAAGATTTTGGAGCGGTTTGGCCTCAGCCCGGGTCTTATAGCAATGATCAAAGTTTTGTACAGAGACATTAAGAGTGTGTTGAAGATCAATGGGGGTTTGAGTGCTCCGTTCAGTGTAGAACGAGGGGTCCGGCAAGGGTGTCCATTGTCAGGAATGTTGTACGCTATTTCCATTGAACCACTACTGCATAAGATACGGGCTGAAATCTGCTGTCTGTTTTTACCAGGTTTAAAATATGCATAGATATTATCTGCATATGCTGATGACGTTTTAATCCTGGTCACAAACCAAAAAGATGTTCATGGGGAATGTGTTAGTGATTTTAGTTTTTTAACAATGGCAAGGGTAAATTGGAAAAAAAAAAGCGAAGCATTAGCAGTGGGGAGGTGGTCTGGTGGTTTACCAGTCTTATCAGGGGGCTTAACATGGAAAAAAGGAGGTATCAAGTATCTGGGATTTTTTTTAGGTGATGATACAACAGTAAAAACGAATTGGGAAGGGCTGATGGAAAAAATGAAAGGAAGATTAGATAAATGGAAGTGGTTGTTACCAAAGATGTCCTTTAGAGGAAGAGTTTTGATAATAAACAACCTGGTAGCTTCTGGATTATGGCATCGTTTAGCTTGTATGGAGCCACCTAGTGGATTGATAAAAAGCTTGCAAGCCATCTTAGTGGATTTTTTTTGGGACAGGTTACACTGGGTACCTCAAGCTGTTCTTTTTTTGCCTAAGGGTTAATACACATAGAGAGTAGAATGGCAACCTTCCATCTTCAGTTTGTACAAAAGTACCTCACATATGCAGGCAACATTCTTGTGTGGAGAAATGTTGCAAGTGTCATTTTAAGGAGGGTAAATGGGTTCGGTTTTGATGCTGGTTTGTTTTTAATGGATCGTCATTTGTTAAATTTGTCAGAATTGTCTCCATTCTACAAAGGGGTTTTTAAAGCACGGAATTTATTTAAAAGGAAAATGTCTGAGCCTGCTCTTTCAATGTATTGGTTGTTGGAGGAACCTCTTGTCGGTGGGGCAAGAATGGACATTACGGACAGTTCAACACCAGGCCTCAGACACATACTGAGCAAAAACGGAATACTCACGCTGGGGAAAATTGTGGATGTAGCTGGGCCAAGGTTAGAGGATGGACATGCTGTGGCTAAACTGCTGGGTCTGAATTCAGTTCGACAAATGGGTTATATTTTAAAACGGTGGGCTGAAAGACTGTCTTTGGAAGATTTTAAACTTTTGAGGATGTACTGTGTGGGGGAGGATATCCCGGATGAAGAGGACCCTTTTTAGCCTAGTGACAATGCCCCCAAAATGTTGAGATACCCCTACCGGAGGTAGAACAAAACACAACATTGTTTTTCCTCATCTCTAAGGTCTCCCATATATGAAATGGATTCTTGTATAAAAAAGAATTACTGCAAAAATAGGTCAATTGATAGATATTGTTATACACCCCCAAAGGAAAAAATAACCAAAATATAGCCTGGCCGTATGGGAGTTGAGACATATAAACTCATGTAGATTAATAATACAAGCTCCAAGAGCTTTCAAAATTGGCATGCTAGCAGTCAGACAGTTGCTTAACCTAATAGAAAAACCTGGATGTGAATATCTTTATGCATGTAGGAAATATATACCTATGTACACATACTTAAAATAAGCGGAAATGTAAAAAATGAAATTATATGCAGAATGTTCTCATTTACTTTGTAGTAGCTCTGCCATGGATTGTCATAGAAACACAGATGAGGGCTTTTCGGAAATGTGTGGTTGTGCTGAATCCAGCAATACCACACGTGTAAATATAGCATGCATGGTCAGGGAGTTACATCAGTAAAAGTATGAGGTGTCCTAAATTAAAGAAAAATGAAACATTGACATAATGAAGTCTTCAGTCCAAAGCCCATTATCAGTGGTGAGAAGCATGTTGACAAGTTCAATGTTACTGCAAAGTAAAGTCACTTGAGGTAATGTTCTGGTCTATGTTAATATATTTATAATACATTTAATAAATTATACATTTCATATGATACATTTTATGATACTTCATATGGAAACAAAGATCCAATTAAATCAGGTTGAAATTGAAATAGAACACCTTTATTTCAATCTACAGCAACACATCACTGTCACCCATCCACATTATCATCAGTGACAAAATGGATCATATTTGGGCAGTCAGGGAAAGAGCAAGAGCTAAACTCAGTGCAAGTCAAGCCCACTGAAAGACATTGGCATTTGCTGGCATCATTGCAGTTTCCATCTCTACAGTACAGATGGGTGATGTCTCGAACTTCCTTAGGTGCCGGTGCTTTCTGGAACATCACAGGTTCAATGGACCCATCTTCTCTGAGCCTTCACCCTCTACCAACTGGGTTCCAGAGAAGAGGCTTGGCCAGATGGCTGTGACGCCACACTGCTGTTTGGTATAAGGCTCTCAACACATGTTGCTGGAAGGCATCTTCTGTTGGGGGTAGATTTGCAGCTGATGAATCTGTGGTAGATGCTAGTGTGTACCTCTGCTCATCCAGGTTGGTGCAAGGACATCCATTCTCCATTTTCTTTTGGCCATACAAGAGGAGGGCATACTTTCTTGCCACAGGAAAAGCCTCCTCTAGGCTTTCAGACAGTCCAAAATTGGCAATTTCTATAAATAGCTAGGTCTGCAGTCACAAGAATATGGTGTTGTCCCAGTTCTGCAGCACGCTGTACAAGTCGTATCATAGATTTGTAGATTTGTAGATTTATGTGGGTGATTCTCTTATGAAGGGCATGTAGAGTACACAGGCTACTGGACAAGCAGTGTCTGACGTGAAGGCATTGAATGCAGACCATACAGGGACATGCTGCTGATTCTCTTATGTTTCGGGCCAGCTTCCATACCAGATCTCTATCTTCAGCTATAAACAGCTTTATAGACTGCTGTGTTTGTGTGCAGTATCTCAAGTTTGGGAAGTTCAGGTGGTTCTGGCCGCTTTGGAGATTTGGAGATCAAAATTGAAATGAGAAGATAAGCTTGTGATCATATGCATTAAATATCAAATCAGAATACTCTAAATACATTTATACTGACCCCCCCCCCCCCCCCCCCATACATTTTTTGTATTTCATGTGACTGAGCAAATACATAACATAAACAGATTTCAGATAAAAAAGAAATACACAAAATGTACCTGTGAAGTTTATCTCCGTTCAAGTCAAATGTGTTTAAGGTGGTGAGAGACCTCTCTGGGACCCGTGCCAGGCATTTATCTGCTGTGGAGACATGGCCTCTTCGGTACACAACAGAAGCCATAGCATGTGTTGTATGCTTCCCATCAACAATTCCGTGTTCAGAGACTCCAGTGAGGCCAGTTGGGATGTAGACACCACTATCTGTCCTTGATATCTGGTCTGCTGCCACAGATGTGAGGAAGTGCCTAACCTCTGTATAGGAAACGCAGTGCCCCATTGCACTGAGCTCATCGATGAGTGTCTTACTACCAAACTCATGATGAATCAAAATGGCAAGTCCCAGTGTGATTGGCGTCTTGATGTGACAGCACTGTGCAATGAGATCATGGCAGATTGCAATCACACACAGATTGTCCTTCAAAGCTAGTTCCTCATCACATGTTTGGTAATGTCTGTGGGTGTGTGAATCAACACACCAGTTCACAAAGTCATACAGGATGTTGGGTACATACTGCTGCATTGGAGACGCGATAGCCGATCACTGCTGACATTTATGATTTACAGTCATGTTCAACCTGCTCCATGCTTTTCCTCAATATGTCTGCAGCCCTATGTAATATTTGGGTTTCAGAGAGACTCTGACTTGTCTGTGGAAGTGTTGTCTCACAGTCTTCTGTCTTTTCTGTGAGTTGGGCAGCTTCCCTCATTGCATAACCCAGTGCTTCTCAAACTTTTTCTGTCAGGCCCCCCTTTGGCAGACCAAAATATTTTGGGCCCCCCCCCCCCCCCCCTCGCCCCAACAAAATAGTCATGAAATGGGCCATGTTTAAATTGATTGAAATAACACCAATATCGTGACCTTTCAAATTGTGCAACCACTTTACAACTGTGCAATTGTGCAACAACATAACAATACAGTCCAATACACACTCAAAGACTGTGCTTTTAAAAAAATAGAGACATCTTGTAACATTGCAATACAATTCAATGGACACTCAAGACTGCTTTTTCAAAAATAGAGACATCTTGTAACATTGCAATACAATTCAAGGACACTGCTTTAAAAGAAATAGATAGAAAACTTTGTGAAAAACGTGTGAAAACTTGTGAAAGAACTTTGCAATTTGTGCAAAAAAAGAGAAAATGTAAGTAAATTATGTGAGTCATCACAGCATTAGTGGCTGCAATGAGCCTGTTTTGCACTGCACATCTTTTCAAAACGAGGTTGCAGGCTTGATACTGCCACTCTCAAGTCATGCTCAATGTTGAGCTTAGACCTGTGCTTTGTCTTCAGTGAAGCAACAGCTGAAAATCCAATCTCACAGAGATAGGATGTGGCGAAGGGAAGAAGGATGCCCACAGCCCTCTGCCCTATGAGTGGATGCTCCCTCTCCACACCAAGCCAGAATTCACTCAGTGTCTGAGCGTCCATTGCGCATTTGGCGAGACCCCCTTGATGTGCGCCTGTAGCCCCCTCCTTTTCCCTGCCATGGCCTGCGCACCGTCAGAGCAAAAGCCCACACAGTTCTCCCATTTCAGTCCATGTTCTGTCAGGTAACTGTCAATCATTTTGAAGAGCTCATCAGCTGTCGCTCTGTTTTTGACATATTTGCAAAACAGCAGATCTTCACTCAGTGACTGGGAATTTACAAAGCAAACATAGGAAATAAGCAAACAGTCTTTATTGCTGTTAAGGCAACACGCATGTCATCCTCAAGGCTCAACTTGGCCCTATATTTTGTTTTCAGAGCTGTCATGGATGAAAAGCCAGCTTCACACAGATACTGTATGTGGTGCTGAATGGTATCAACACCTTAACTGCTGCATCATGAGATACTTGGTACTCAGCACCACACTCTGAAACTAGCTCTCCAGGTGGTATCAGATGAGATTTCAAAGAGTTCTTCCAAGAGTTTGGATGGAGATGTGTCAGGAAGCTTTGTCTCAATGTTGTCTGTAAAGTTTTTTTTTATCCAGAGTAACTTGGTGATCCTTTTCTGTGTTTTATTAAATAATGATTTTCAGATTTTGAGAAATGGTATTTTCATGGAGAACAGTGCAGCTGCAACAGATAGCACTTTAGTGACAATTTTCTGTAATCAATTTTTTTTTTTTTTTTTTTTTTTAATAAATCTCAAGGCCCCCCCTGTCATGCCTCTGCGCCCCCCCTGGGGGGCGCGCCCCCCACTTTGAGAAACACTGGCATAACCAACGGGCATACTCTCAGAGCACACCAGATCTGACTTTCCGGCACATGCGACAAATACCAGCCTATCCTTGTAATGCTGTATGAGCCTTTCCTTCAGTTTCCAGGATCTATATTTCTTGTGTTGGACCATGGTCTCATCTTCTTCCTCAGAAAAGGGTCTTCAGTATGTCATCATAACTATCAGTCAAAGAGATTAGAGTCATCACTTTCATATCTTCAGACAATACTGTTTTATCAATGTCTTCAGTGAGCTTAATAAAGGCGTTGTCATAGATAATGGTTTGCTTTTTTATTCTTGTCTTCGCCTGGCAGCTGCTATATTTCGTTCAGATATGTAGTGTGCACGGCAGCTTCTATGATATTTGGCATCATACGCAAAGAGATCTGGGTATGAAAGTAGCCGAAGATGTACATCTTCATCAAGCCTTTCAGATGCTGCATGAAGGACCTTGTCTCTGGTACTCTTGCCTGTACCAGTTGTAATGGCTGTCAGAGGTTCTGGTCGAGTACTGGCCTTCCCACAAATGAAACAATCTCTTTGTATGTTAAATGATGTTGTATCAACCCTACTCAGTCTTCTTGATGACACTGGTGCAGGTAGGCTCTCACTCTCAACATTTACAACGTGATGCTCACTGATGTTGGTCTTACTGTATTTTGCTCTACATGATACATGATATGATACATTTATTTTGGAGGAAAGTATGTCATCCGTATAGGCAGTGATGGGCAAGCTACTTGGAAAATGTAGCAAGCTACACTACAAGTTACTCTCGATTAAATATAGCTCAACTACAATGGAAGCTATCCCCAGAGAAATGTAGCAAGCTACACTACAAGAACATGGCAAAAATAGCTAGCTACATCGGCACTACTTTTTTTTTTTTTTTTTTACTTCGTGACCAAGTTTCCACCAAACAAATAGGCAGGAAAAAAAATTCTCAGTTTGATTGTTTATTATAAAACTGAAACAAGCCCTCGGTCTGGCTTTTTGTGTCATCCTTTTAACATGAACTTGTATTACACACTTCTTCAATATCTGAATTGTTTTACTTCATTTTACTAGTATTATGCTACCATGTATATACTACTACCAACTATGCTAATATGTCTATACTACTACAGTATGTACTGAGAGTATAACACTCAAGCTTGACACTGACAAACAATACTACTTATCCTTGGCTGCTAGATATGTACCACTCCTACTGACTTGTTGTACACAATTTGTAAGTTGCTTTGAATGAAAGTGTCAGCTAAATGACCAAATGTATTTAAATATGTAACTCACAAAACATTCCATGGCCCCAAAATCATGTGGGGACCCCCCCTGGGGGTCCTGTCCCATAGGTTGAGAACCACTGCTTTTCCCTCTTTTTTTCTTTTCTCCACCCCAATAATATTGTTCATTTTCTGCCTACAGTGAAACATCATGATAGCAGCTATCTTAGTTAAAGCTGTTGACAAAGTGTACTGACTTGTGTGCTGTTTGGGAACAGTTGATTTTCATCAGCTCACCTGAATGTGTCCTCAAGTTAGTGCTGGACGTGTTGAGAGAGCAGCATATGTTTTAGCCGTTTTTTCAGTCAAACTCATAAATGTGTCCCAGATAGGGCCATGGAGAGCAGGCCACGTGAGCGGATCGGCGCGGCCGAGAAATCCGCTCTTCGCTCTTTAAAGCTTGGTCCGCTCCGCTAATCGCTCATGTTGACCCCGCCCCCAAGTCGCTCTCCGCTCGCTCCCCACTCACCTTGAATCGAGCGCTCCCCGCTCCCCGCGCCAGATCGCTCGGCAGTTTTTCTTTTTCTTTTTTGGAGCATGGTGTAAATGAGCTCAAACTACAACAGTCTACACCCCCTGGGCCCCTTAACAATTGTTTGTATTGAGCCGCATTGTAATTGTAGCCATTCTGCAATGTTAAATAACGTTGTTTATCCATTCACTAGTTCTATTAAGCGATGATAGGCTAGCCGAGCCACAATGCTATGGCCGCTGCCATTAACGTTAGCATGTAAGCTAACGTCAACAACAATGGCGTCGATACCTTTTCTAACAGGAGTGAGTGTGGGCGTCATAGATATCTATGGTGGGCGTCTCTACAGTGACGAAGCCTGAACCCTTCTCATTGGTTGAAAATGGCCTTCATGTTTGTACATCGCCATCTGTTGCTTTGGCATTGTACTGCATGTATATATTACATCAACAGTGTTAAACCACTGTGAGCGGCCTGGAGTGGATTGGAGCGGAGGAGAACTCTCGCTCCGGACGTCGCGCCGACTCATTTTAAAACCCACTCCTCGCTCACGTCAAAACCGCCCCCTCCGCGCCCCGCGCCGCTCACGCTCCGATCCGCTCACATGGCCTGATGGAGAGTCATTGTTGTTATTGACATCATCATCTTCATCAATGCCATCGAACCCCTCTGCCATTTCACGCAGACTGGTTCATGTAATCCGTTAAATTGCATTCATTCAATACGTCGTATACATTTCAGAATTAGTATTTTCACACACATGTAATAAAATGTTGAATTAAACATGTAACCTAACGTTATGGTATTATTAGCTGTAAGAATTGTGCTAATCATAGCCTACTCAACTTAACTACTACTACTTAACTCTTTCAGTGCCACTCACGAGATTTCTCGTGTTTTTTTATAGGTGGTTGCTAGCCACTCACGAGATTTCTCTGATTTTTTTTTTTTTTTTTTTGCGATCTGAAAAATTATTGCATCACCCGAGCCTACCCGAGTATAGCCGAGGGGCACCGATGATCACTGTGGAAAAAAGCGCCCCCTGTCGTCTCCCAGATGACATAAGTGATTTTGGAATGGACTCAATGAAAATGAATGGGGAAAAAAATCCGGTACTCCACATTTTCCAGTTCACTGATCCAGCCGGGGTTACTAGAGTTCATTCTGGAGCCTCAGATCCCCGCGGATCATGGAGTTCTACTGTATCGCGTTGGATCCATACACGTATAGATTTTTTCGAATGGTGATCAGGAATTGGAATATACCAGTTGGATACCATCTGATGTCAGGTAAGGACTCTATGTTATCAGTGGTAGGATAATCAGAGTAAGTTTGATGAAGTTATAAGCTGTTTTGTGAAATGTCTTCTTTCGGTTTCACTGTAAAAGTCCGAGAGGAAATCAACGAGGCGATTATCCGTGCGCGGCCGTAATGTGCATGCGTGCACGTATAATATTGATCATCTAGCATTTATTTGAAAACGATTCATAAAAAGGCCGACGAATATCAACGTTGTGGAATATTCCACTAAAAGACGATTTTCATAGAATGCTCCAGAATGAGCTGTTTTTTATATCAAAACGGGGGCTTTTCTAACTGCTCTGAAACGGCAATGACGCGATAAAAAAACAATCTGCCTTCACAGCACTGACTGGAAAATAGTCTTTGATAATGCGATGGGCAGATTAGACACATAGCCATAATTTAAAACATAGATTAGGCGATATTAACGTTAACATTGGCGCCGATGGTGGCATTCAAGCGGTAAAACGGAAAACCAGGCGTGGCGCTGAAAGTGTTAACTACTTTGTAGTTAAGCTAGGCTATTTAGCTACTTAGATTAGGAAAGTTAGTCTCAGCATTTTCACATCACATAATATTTGCAATGATTTACCTGTCAAGTTATGAAGTATCCATGAAGACAAGGATGCAGCTAGCTACAGCAGGATCCAACTGGTAGCCTAACAGTAGCCAATTGTTGACCACACCACAACTGTAATAAACTGTAAGCAGTGCAGGCTCTACTGCCCTCTGCTGGTCTGGACCTAGCAGTAACATTGAATTTGTCAACGTGCTTCTCACCACTGATAATGGGCTTTGGACTGAAGACTTCATTATGTCAATGTTTCATTTTCTTTAATTTAGGACACCTCATACATGTACTGATGTAACTCCATGACCATGCATGCTATATTTACACATGGGGTATTGCTGGATTCAGCACAACCACACCTTTCCGAAAAGCCCTCATCTGTGTTTCTATGACAATCCATGGCAGAGCTACTACAAAGTAAATGAGAACATTCTGCATAGATATACATTTTTTACATTTCCGCTTATTTTAAGTATGTGTACATAGGTATATATTTCCTACATGCATAAAGATATTCACATCCAGGTTTTTCTATTAGGTTAAGCAACTGTCTGACTGCTAGCATGCCAATTTTGAAAGCTCTTGGAGCTTGTATTATTAATCTACATGAGCTTATATGTCTCAACTCCCATACGGCCAGGCTATATTTTGGTTATTTTTTCCTTTGGGGGTGTATAACAATATCTATCAATTTACCTATTTTTGCAGTAAAATATTTTTATACAAGAATCCATTTCATATATGGGAGACCTTAGAGATGAGGAAAAACAATGTTGTGTTTTGTTCTACCTCCGGTAGGGGTATCTCAAAAACTAAAGCCCTGTTTGACAGTTTGTCACAGCACTATTTCCAGAGGTGGAACTTTATACAGATGTTAATGGCTGTTCTGGGCGCCTTTTGGACGAAACATGTTCGAAAGGACTGGATTTATGTGGCAACTTTTTTTTTTTTTTTTTTTCTTTTTTTTTACAAATGTTGTGTCAAAGCTCTCAACGCGGGCAAGCTAAATGGAAAAGAGGACTCTGTGTGGAGATTTTTTTTTGATGTGAACTGTGTTTTAAATCCAGGATGGAGAGCCTTGTATAAACTCCCATAAAAAAAAGAACTGGGGATTTACAGTGGAGGATTCTCCATGGAGCTGTTGCTGTAAACGCTTTTATTTCTGTTGTAAATCCTAATGTATCAAATAAGTGTCCTTTCTGTGGAAGCGTGGAAAATATTTTCCATTGTTTTTTAGAGTGTGGTAGTCTTGAGCTCTTATTTGATACATTAAGAATCTTGTTTTTGTCTCTTAACGAGGAGTGGTCCAAGGCTGTTTTTATATTTGGAGCTGGGTACAGGAGAAGCAATGCTTTTAAGTGGAAACTGTTAAATTTCCTGTTGGGTGAAGCAAAAATGGCAATTTATCTTACAAGGAAAAACAAAATCAAAAGGGAAGTGGTTCAGGAGTTGACCAGTGTGTTTTTAGAAATGGTAAGAGCAAGGGTCTGGATAGATTTTAGATTATATAAAGAGATGAAAAATGTAGATACTTTTGTGGAACAGTGGTGTTACAAGGAGGTTATTTGCTCGGTGGTGGATGAGGAGTTGGCATTCTGCGATCTTTTCATGTGAATGTGCCATCGTTTTTTTTTGTGGTTTCGTGGTTGTGTTGTTGGAGTTTGCAGTTTTTTGTTTTTGTTTTGTTGAGATGTGAGGTATTTTGTTTTGATTGTATCCCTTGTAGTATTGGTGTGTAAATAAAGTTTTTTTTATAAAATCTAAAAATCTCTCTCTCTCTCTACTCTCTCTCTCTGTCTCTGTCTCTGTCTCTCTCTCTCTCTCTCTCTCTCTCTCTCTCTCTCTCTCTCTCTCTCTCTGTCTCTCTATCTCTCTGTCTCTCTATCTCTCTCCCTCTCTTTCTCTCTCTCTCTCTCTCTCTCTCTCTCTCTCTCTCTCTCTCTCTCTCTCTCTCTCTCTCTCTCTCTCTCTCTCTCTCTCTCTCTCTCACTCTCCCTCTCTCCATCCCTCCCCCTTCTCCTAACTCCCCCCCCCCCATCCAATCCAATTGTCTCCCTCACCTGGTCACACCCATCTCTATTACCTCTCGTAACCTATGTCTCGAGGAGCCTGTTACGAGACCCCCCGGCCAGGGACTCGCCGGGTCTCTCCAGCCAATTCTACATGTGTTGTAATAAACCTTATATTATTATTATTAATAAACCTTATCAACAACTACCTTTGTCTGAGTAAATCCTTACTCACATTCACCAACAGCGCCCCCCCCCCCCTCTCTCTCTCTTTGTGTTCTAAATAAAATTATTATTCATCATCCTTTATTTCTTTTGGTTCTAATTCTGCCGCTGATTCACAACCTTGCATGTAGGCTACATTAATTAGGGAGCGTCGTTAATTAATCCGAGAGCTTAATGAGTTGGTGATGCTGTGATTTGAGTGACAGCTGGCGGCTGTGTCCCGTCGGACATATTGTCCTTTTATTGTGTTTTAGCCTGTAATTATAACACCTGCTTAATTACACACCAACCCCTTCAAAACACACACACACACACACACGCACGCACGCACGCACGCACGCACACACACACACACACACACACACACACACACACACACACACACACACACACACACACACACACACACACATGCACACACATGCACACGCACGCACACACACTCCAAACGGTGACAATCTTAGCAATATTTTTTATCTTAACAAGCTTATTTCAAGGCATCAGTCGGCTACATCTGACGCTCCTGCTGATAATTATAGACGGTTTTGAGAGTGACAGCGATAACGCTCCGAGAGGACCGCCTTTACTTCCTGTTGTGATGTTAGCTAAAAACATGGAGGTCCAGACTGGTTCCCTAGCAACAGCATTCCAGTGAGACCGTCTCCAGAGAGACAGGCTGGAGAGACAGGCTGGAGAGACAGGCTGGAGACCGCTCATCGACTCGGATGGAGGCGTTCCTGAATTGTGTTGATTCAATTAATTCATTCATTTGTTTTACTTTCTTTAAGACTTCCTTTTTCTGTACTTCCATCAGCCTCCATGAAGACAATATGATTGAATAAAATAGAATATGATTGAAAGAATATAATTAAAGCTGCTATAGATCAAATGTTTATGTAGAGTAATCATTAAAAAATAAACAATACATCCACAGAACTTGTAGAAAGGTGTGGAATAAAAGCATTGCTTTACCCCCCAAAATAATTATTGATTATTATTAACCGTCTGTAGTGTGATAGTGAAAGGGTTTACCTTCTGTAGCGTGGTAGTGAAAGGGTTAAACCTTTGTCGTGTGGCAGTAAAATGGTAAACCGTTTGTAGTGTGGTGGTGAAAGGGTTAACCGTCTGTAGTGTGGTAGTGAAAGGGTAAACATTCTGTAGCGTGGTAGTGAAAGGGTTAAACCTTTGTCACGTGGCAGTGAAATGGTTAACCGCCTGCAGTGTGGTAGTGAAAGGGTTAACCTTCTGTAGTGTGGTAGTGAAAGGGTTAACCTGCTGTAGTGTGGTAGTGACAGGTTAACGTAAGGTTATGTATATAACCAAGTTCTATGAATTATGGTGACGCTCAGCATCATCTGCACTGTACTTCACTTCGTGCACGAGCACTGAATAAAAAATTCCACCATGTACCTTTACATCCCAACATTCGTCTGGCCACACCCCCATCCGCTTACCTTCATAAGCAGGTGTGTGGTCACCTACTCGCCTCCTTCCCAAACTTTCACCACAAGGCGAGATCAAGGGCCGCAGCGGCGTCTGATGCTGAGCGTCACCATAATTCATAGAACTTGGTTATATAACCTTACGTTCTATTTCATTATGGCTTACGCTCAGCATCATCTGCACAAGAGGAGCTGAGCGGGAGCCATAGCTCGACAAATGTACCCCGCTGAGGCCCCCCACAAACATCAGACCGGGGAGGACCGAGCCCCCCGACCCTCCCTAATGGAGGATACCCTCCCTATTGGAGGCTTAGGGGAGGGAGACGGATCCGACTGTGCAAAGAGGAACTCAAGCAACCCAACGCACAGGGTGAGCAGACCGTGGCTTGACCCCACGACTACGCACACGCACAACCCGCATGCCACCAGGGAACGAACGGAAGGAACAACCCTCGTTACTGCCCCCAAAATCACTGGGTCAAGAGCAAACCCAACCCCATGGCAAGGCCGTAGCAGCGGAGCGCGAAGGAAGACCCAGACCCACTGAAGGGACTGGATCCCCTGGAAAAAGGGGGCCCGGAGAGGTCAAATGACGCCAGGCATCAAGACCCCACCAGGCGGTCATTTAGTGACATTGCCCCCCACATCGCCAGCGTATTCGGATAGGGCCCCTCCAAGAGCGGGCCCTTTCCCCCCAATAGCACACCGCTTGGCACACTGACCCTGCAGAACAGGCAGTCAGCATGGCCGTAGGCACTCAAAAAATCCAACCAACGGAAGCAGACAGCGCACCGGGGAAACCAGGCAGCAGGCTGTAACCTGAGCCTGGAGCACTGCGGACGAGACAGGCGCCAAAGGAGTCAACTGAAAACAGCCCCCCCGGCGGAAAGGGCGTATGCTGGCGTTGTTGAGCACGATGACAAAGCCTCCATTAAAAAAAAAACCACCCAGAGGGGTCGAGGCAGAGAAGGCTGACACGATTGGCAGACGTCATGAACGTGCAGGGGCACACTTAACCGGGTAACCCGGGAGTTGACTCTGCTCCAACATACCAGGGAATCAACCACCCTCTCGGTACACAGACGGTGGTTGTTCCTATAACCCCTCAAGAAAAAATTCCAAAACACACCTGCGGGCATACACCAGCTATACCGCAGTACAAGTGTTTCAGTTTCCAAAAAAGGGTTATCCCAGGCATACGGTATCAACGAAACTTTACTTCGGACCGGGCCCGGCGGCCCGGGAAGCACACAGGATTACCAGAGGGGGTCCAGAAGACCACCCCAACAGCCCCCTCTTCGCCGTGCATGAGAGAGGAGCGAAAGAAGGAGAACCAGCCCCTTACAATAGTGCCAGGTACAAAAGAGTACCCAACAAAGGGTCTCCATAACGCCTAACCCTGTGACACCCGGGCCGACCCGGAATTCTTCCCCCTGAAAAAAGCCCAAGTCCCTCAGGGTACCAGAACACCAGATCTGCATCCCCGGCGGACAAATGGGTTAACTGACCTGGACCAGCGTGACCAGAACCAGTCCCGTGCCCTAACCACGCCGACATGCCTACTCCAGGAGAAGGGGCAGATATGCGTGTTGATCTAAAACCTGAAAAGAGGGCGCCACCCAGACGGGCCGGTTTGAACCGTGCTCGGTGGCCCACCCCAAGGGCGTGAGACCCCTCTACCTATGTTCTGATCTATTCTGTTAACATCCCCTAGATATGAACGAGAATCCATCGAGACCCAGTAACAGGCTCTCGGAAGAGGAAAAAAACCCATCCCAGTTGCTTTTTAAAAACGCTGTTTTAATAACAAGTAACCAAGGCGTACTAGCCACCCGCATGATTCTTATCAGAAACACCCCGAGCCAGCACTATGTATGCGTCGGGACACAAAAACATATCAATGGACAGTCTAACCAGACCCCACATCGATCCCTCAAGGCGCCTGGGAGAACGACAAGAAGGGTGTGGTGCTTTATATTCTCCACACTTTTTTATTAAAAAAGAAATAAACACAGACTGACATGAATCCCACTTGACGCAGCCGAGGATAAAAACTGTTAAAATTTTTATATCCCGTCATCCCTACCACAGAGGATAGACGGAACTCCCCAGAGAGACTTCCCACGTGAGCCATAGATTGAAAAGCCACGGTAACATTGAGTCATGTGACCAACCGACTCAAGTTACGCGTATATCGAGCGTAATGGAACCTTAATTCCTACGCTCTATCCCGACACTTGACAATAACAGACCCTACATACGGGTCTAACTCACGGAAGCCATCGTCCAATAGCAACGTGCGTAGTGACATGTGCTATGACGGGGGGAAACCCAAGACTCAACGCCTGTGATGGGTGCAGAGTCTGGGAAACCCTTCCCCCCCCCCCCCCCCCTCCCTGCCAAGCCGCCTAACAGCTTGGCCCTGACTGAACTAATAAGAGAGGTAATAAACCCCCTGACCAATCAGAAGAGGGAAGGAGGGGTTTATCCGGTACCCCCCCACAAGCCCAACCCTTGCATACAACAACAACAATAGCCATATGATACCTTTAGTAGCAATGCTAATGAATAGCGCAAGCTAATACAATGCACGCTAACCACAGACAATCTGTGAACAGGGTTTATAGCAAGACCAAGTCGCGTGTGTGTGAATCCTACACCCGCATCCATGTTGTAACACAGAAAAACATTGATAGAGAGAGAGAATGGCTGAGCCGTGGTACGTTTTCATACGAGCATTACTGCAAACCCAACACAATAGTGTTGTAGCTCAATATCACTGTGTAAGCAACAGAGCACACAACTAGCCTCTACCTTATGTGGAGATTCAGGTCGAGGCAGAAAAACCCCTTTTTCAACCGAGTGTAGGCTGCAGGCCTTGCTTAAGCTCTAACATGAATGTAACCCTCCTATCAACCCATACTAGCGAAGATTCACACGTTGCAACCCCATCATATGTTTGGTGAATAAACACACAGTTTGTTAACAAAAAATACAGTCCCCCTTTAGAGGGGACTCTTTATTTTTGAATAAATCATATTGGGCCGGGAAGGGAACAGGGGGAGACCACAGGGGGAAAAAGTCACTGGGTCTTAGCGACGCCTGCCACGAGCCGCTCGGGATTTGCCACCTCGTGGAGCCCCGGAGGGACGGTAAACATCGGCGGCTGGTCTCGACGATCCCTACCGTCGCCTCCGGGCGTAGATGGGCCGGCTGCAGTAGCGGAGGCGCCATCTCTCCTCCTGGCCTTCTTCACCGAAGGTCCAGCAGTGGCGGTGGTGGCAGCAGCGGCCACGGCGGAGGATCCTCGACGACGTGGCAGCCGTCTGACTCCACCGGCGACATCGGGAGGGGGGAAATGAGGCTGGAGCACGGAGCGCTCCTCCTGCATCTCTCTACAGGTTGAGGTCATCAACTGCAGGGCTGTCCCGAATAGTCCAGCATCGGAGAGGGGTGCCGTCAGAAGTGGAATTCTCTTCTTCTCCGGCACACGAGCCTGCTCCAGCCAAAGGTGGCGCTGGGTCAGAGTTGCCAGGGCGCGCACTTTCCCAGCGGTTATAGCCTGCGGCTGAGTCAGATGCAGGATGGCTCCTGCCGACTGGGCGAGCTGGTTATGTTGTACATCAGTCAGCTCCGTGCCGCCCGTCAATATCCCGGACATGAATCTCGCCAGCTGCGCGATGTTAGACGCGGCAGCTAGAGATTGTGTTCCGGTGATAAATGACTGGTCGCTCCAATATGCCAACCGCCTTGCCGATTTCCCTTGGGGAACCGGCTTCCGTAACGGCTCCCACACCACCTCCGGACAAAGGAGCGCCGCCATCGGCCTATCAAGCCGTGGCACGGCCTCCTTCATACCGTTGACCAAACCCGCCACCCGCGTGACTTGCACTTAGGCAGGAGTAAGGCCTATGATGTGGGAGACCACCTGGCCCTGACGGACATAGGCCGCCATTGAGGGGAAAAATGGGTAGACAACGTCCACCCCTCTCACCGGGCGACGTTGCCATAGATGACCTATGAGATCATCAGGGACAGGAACAGGCAGTGGCTGCGGCAGCGGCACGCCGTTTGCGACTGCCGCCGCCGCCATGAGCTCGGGAAACAAAGCATGCAGTTCCCCCTGCATACTTTCCTCCTCCGAGCCCGCGTCCCTCACATGCATCAGACTACTGGTCAAGGAGCCACATTCTGATGTGGCTGATAGCAGGGCATCCCGCCGACAAGTCGGAGGTTCTACCCCAACATCTTCGAACGGGGAACCCCAAGGAGACATCTCACCCCCCTCCAGTGTTACCTGGACAGGCAGGGAATATGTCTCCACCGGGCCTTCAAACAAGAACCCGTCCGCCTTTATCATGTAGTCCTCTGTCTCCATCGGGCATGTAGAGACCGACGCATCCTCATCTGGCTCCAGCAACTCACCAAAACCAGGCTGTTCGCGTCTGCAAGCCACCATCTTGCGACGGGAGCGAGCTGACGCAAAAAGTTTGCGTCTCAAATCCCCCGCAACCAAGGGAACCGGCCGCCCAACAGCGGACGATTCCCCGGAAGCAGATGAACCAGAGCCGGAACCAGGCCATCGCACAGGAGACGGCACTGGTGCACCAGCTCCTTGGAGAGGCAAACTACCCATCGGACGCCTACCGGGCGTGGCTGCCGACCACGAGAGAGGTCTCAGCCCCGCTCCAAGACGCACGACGGAGGCGGCAATGGAGAACCGCTGGTGAAGAGTGGTGTTGCGAGCGTGACCCTCCGAAGTAGACATTATGACTTAGCTTTTTTCTTTCGAATATATGAGAGAAGAAAAAAACAAGCAACAATGTAAACACGTCTAAACTTTCTTCAGCTAACAACCTCGTCAAGTGTGGGATCTACCGAAGGCACTTCCTTGTGGTGAAAGTGAAGAAGGAGGCGAGTAGGTGACCACACACCTGCTTATGAAGGTAATCGGATGGGGGTGTGGCCAGACGAATGTTG
Organism: Notolepis coatsorum; assembly: GCF_963971535.1. Lineage (NCBI taxonomy): Eukaryota > Metazoa > Chordata > Actinopteri > Aulopiformes > Paralepididae > Notolepis > Notolepis coatsorum. The sequence continues at coordinate 62,327,713 of NC_140165.1, forward strand.
GGATGTAAAGGTACATGGTGGAATTTTTTATTCAGTGCTCGTGCACGAAGTGAAGTACAGTGCAGATGATGCTGAGCGTAAGCCATAATGAAATAGAACCTTCTGTAGTGTGGTAGTGAAAGTGTTAATCTTCTGTAGTGTGGTAGTGAAAGGGTTAACCTGCTGTAGTGTGGTAGTGAAAGGTTAACCTTCTGTAGTGTGGTAGTGAAAGGGTTAAACTTCTGTAGTGTGGTAGTGGTTAACCTTCTGTAGTGTGGTAGTGAAAGGTTAACCTTCTGTAGTGTGGTAGTGAAAGGGTTAACCTTCTGTAGTGTGATAGTGAAAGGGTTAACCGTCTGTAGTGTGGTAGTGAAAGGGTTAACCGTCTGTAGTGTGGTAGTGAAAGTGTTAACCTTCTGTAGTGTGATAGTAGTGTGCCTTTGTCGTGTGGCAGTGAAAGGGTTAACATTCTGTATTTTCGCAGTGAAAGAGTTAACCATTAGTGTGGTAGTGAAAGGGTTAAGATGACTCACACACACACACACGCATACACGCACACACACACGCGCACACACACTGGGGCTGCTCAATAAAAGATGTGCATGCTAGGTACTTGGCAAATAAAGAATTCTGACCCTAATCCAGAAAGAAATTCAATCTATTGTTTGTTTCTTGTTTCCTGTGTCTTATCTCTGTCCATGCCGTGTAGAGCAACAACACAACTCATAAAATGAGAAGGCCGGTGTAATTACATTTGTTCTTATTGTCAACATAGCCTATGAAAATAACAAAACCTACAATGCATTTCTTCTATTTACAAATACGGTCTGTCCAGCCAACAGCAGATTATAGCTCATATGAAGAGCGTTCATCGCAATGATATGATATGATATGCTATTAGCATTTATAATGCTGCGCCCCTCAGCCAATTTTTCGGTCCGGGGCGCAGCCCGGGGAAAAAAAAGAATACGAATGAATGGACAGGACAAAGAAACAGGGAACCAGCCAGACGGACAGACAGAGAACATAAGAACACCTCAGACACACAACACAACAGCAAAGTAACTAGTGATCATCCAGAGCGAAAAGGTGGGTTTTAAGCAAGGCCTTGAATGTCTGTACGGTTTTGGCAGACTTGATCTTGAGGGGGAGCTTATTCCACAGTGTTGGCGCCATCACTGCAAAGGCCCGGAAACCCTTTGTCACCAGTTTGGCCCGCGGGAGTCGGCGGGACCCTCAATTATGCTGATCAAAACCAACGGTACAGCCCTGTGACTTGTTTTAACGGTTCAGTTTTGTGACTTCTGGACAGGAGGTGGGAGCTGGTGTTGACTGGACTTCTGGACAGGAGGTGTTGGTGTTGGCTGGACGAACCGGACTGTAGAATAAATGCATAACGTTAGCTGGTTTTCATCTGGTCACAGGCTGTTGACAATAAGAAAACATTTAACCATCATGTAAAGCTCTCTCTTATCTCCAATCGTATCCAAGTAGACTTTCTGTAGATATGTGATATATGTAGATATGTAGATATCTAGATATGTAGGTATGTAGGTATGTGATATGTGTAGATATGTGATATATGTAGTTTTGTAGATATGTGATATATGTAGATATGTAAGTAATATTTTTTTTTATCCACTTTTTCTCCTCTTTTTCTATTTTTCTCCCATCCCAATTACCCTCTGTGCCAATTCTCCTCTCCCCTGTCTTGAACGTTGCTCGCATATGCCCCCCACTGGCCGGTTGTAGGGAGGATAGAAGCCTTGCATCACGTGTCCCCTCCGATACACGAGGAGGCAGCCTGTCACATCTTTTCACCTGCCAGCGCGGACTCTCATTGGCGAGGTGTAACGTGTGGGAGGCTCACACTACCCCCGCCATTTCCTGTCTCTGCTGTGCAAGCGTCCCCAACCGACCTGTAGGAGTTGTTGTCCACAACGTCCAGATTACCACCCATCGACTTCCCACCCGCTAACTCTGCCAATGAGTTAGTATGACGGCCGGCCCAAGCGAGAGGCAACGCCAACAGCCGGAGTCGAACCCGGTGTCTCTTGTGTTGGTGACGAGCGCAATGTCCGCTGCGCCACCCAGCCGCCACTAGAATAGAAGTATTATAATTAGTGCTGTCAATAGATTACATTTTTTTTACTAATTTATCTCACAATTTTCTGTAATTAATCTAGATAAAAAATTCGCCTTAAGACCGAAGCTTGTAACAGATATTTACTTGAGTAAAATAATGAAATTAATGTAAAATCAACACAAAGAAAGTATATTTAGATTCAAATACTATTTTAATAGCTTTCTTTGAATACAGTTTCTCTCCTGTGAAATACAAAATACAAAACCATCAACATTGACTCAGCTAGACCGCTTTCTTATATCCGCGGCGCTAACAGAAATAAAAACAACCCAGGCCTATGTTAAAGTGCAGAGTGGCTTAGAGGATGATAATGTCTTGTATGAATTACCAGTAATATAAATCATATTAACAACAAAAATGTGTTCCATCTTCATGTCAGATGATTTTCAAAAAGGTGGATGAGTCAATGCAAAAAAGAACAAGCAAATAATTATTATACTGCTGAAAGTTCAGAACGTTGAAAATTCACTCCATAGATTAATCTAGATTAATTTTTTTTAAATCATTTAAATTAATCTCCAGAGTTAAAGCATTAATTTTGACAGCCCTAATTATAATAAAATCTTGAATCTTGATTAATATCTTGACTAGCTCTCTCTCTCATTGGCAGAATACTCTCATCAGAATAACCAAAGCCAGAATGGCTGCCCTCAGACTGGGAGGTGTTAAGTGGGGAGGGGTTAATTGGGGGGGGGGGGTTACAGTATAATAGCACTGATTTCTGGGTAGAGTAGTCTATTAAAGTGGAAATGAAGCAGTGCGATAAATACATATTCATAGCATCACATTAGTATTTAGATAAGCCACAGAAGAAGTCACGTTATAAAAATAAGCAGTTTCTAAGAAAAAACGATTTGTTGTGTACATTTCTGAAGCATTTAGCATTATGGGCGCGGCCATTTTGTTGCTGACGTCATACCGTTGGTTGGGTGTATACACTCTGGTTAGCTGCCTATAGTGAATGGGTCAGTCAGCAAATAAAATGTTGCCTACAAAACAACGGGACCGCGGTGGTTCTGTTTGTATTGCTCCTGGCTGTTCAAACAAATTTTACCATGTGAGAGAGAGGAAAGTTGGTTAATTTCCACAAACTACCAGTGAAAAAAACAGTGTTGTTGACATGTTGGCTCGGGCTGGCTGCACTCAGGCGGCGCGACCAGCCTGTTGGACAGGGAAGGAGGATCTGCAGAGAACACTTCATTGCCTCGGATTATGTTGTTGGGGTGGGATGTTTGTCCAGAAGACCACTAATCAGCTGAAGCCGGACGCGGTTCCCTCGGTCTTCGACAGACAGACCGGCGTTAGCTCTCGGGAGCGATTGCTAGCTAGTTGGCACCAGCCGGGGACCGGCGTTAGCTCTCGCTAGCTAGTTAGCGTTAGCAACCGGAGCGTCGCGGAGCATTCAGCCTGCTGGCTACCTAGACCCACTTCAACCAGCGTCGCGGAGCATTCAGCCTGCTGGCTACACAGCTTGTCGGTGTGCTGGAGCCTGGAGCCAGCTACCGTTAGCTTGCAGAGGCTCCAGCACACCGACAAGCTGTGTAGCCAGCAGGCTGAATGCTCCGCGACACTGGTTGAAGTGGGTCTAGGTAGCCAGCAGGCTGAATGCTCCGCGACGCTCCGGTTTCCCGAGACCTAACGCCGGTCTGTCTGTCGAAGACCGAGGGAACCGCGTCCGGCTTCAGCTGATTAGTGGTCTTCTGGACAAACATCCCACCCCAACAACATAATCCGAGGCAATGAAGTGTTCTCTGCAGATCCTCCTTCCCTGTCCAACAGGCTGGTCGCGCCGCCTGAGTGCAGCCAGCCCGAGCCAACATGTCAACAACACTGTTTTTTTCACTGGTAGTTTGTGGAAATTAACCAACTTTCCTCTCTCTCACATGGTAAAATTAGTTTGAACAGCCAGGAGCAATACAAACAGAACCACCGCGGTCCCGTTGTTTTGTAGGCAACATTTTATTTGCTGACTGACCCATTCACTATAGGCAGCTAACCAGAGTGTATACACCCAACCAAAGGCATGACGTCAGCCATGACGTCAGCAACAAAATGGCGGCGCCCATGTTGAAAACAGGGATATTATATTATATTTTTCAGACAAATAAGATAGATTTCACATTTGATTATAGAACCCTGTCTTACACAAGGTACACAACAAACAAACTAGGATCACATTGCTCACTGCTTCATCTCCACTTTAAGCATAGTTGAGATAATGGCTCAGTTCTTCTGAGGCCCTATGGCTCTCAAATAGGAATTAGTGTCATGGTTCATACGACATAGATTGAAAAGTATCCGCCCAATTTGTACAAGTGATGGCTTATTTTGAAGGTAAGAACCTGTACTTTCATATAATGGATGCAGCATGAGTGTGTGTGTGCTCATGTTAAAGTGGCTGCTAGTGTGTGAGCGTGTCCAGTGTGTGTGTTGTGTGTGTGCTCATGTGTGCTTGTGTGTGGAGAATTCAGTGTTCAAGGCTCTGATGGCCTGGGGGAAGAAGCTGAGCCGAAGTCTCTCTGTGCTAGTTGCTGGTGTTCGCAGGCGTTTGCCTGACCGCAGCAGCTTGAACAGGCTGTTGTTGGGGTGGTGAGGGTCTTTCATTATTCTGCAGGCTCTTAATTTGCACCTCTTGTTATATAGGACCTGCAAGGGTGGTAGTGCAATACCCGTAGTACGCGCGGCTGAGCGTACCACTCTCTGTAGGGCCTTCTTGTCCTGTGCCGTGCTGTTTCCATACCAGGCAGTGATGTTTCCAGTCAAGATGCTCTCTACAGCTCCGGAGTAGAAAGACTGGAGTATCTTCCCCGATACTCTGAACTTCCTTAACTGTCTCAGGTGGTAGAGGCGCTGCTGTGAGGTTCGCCTGTTCCCTGGACCTTTAATTCCCTGTCTCCTCACCTCACCAGCCCCCACCCTCGCGATGTTTTACTCTCCTCTGCTCTTCACCAGCCCCCACCCTTGGACTACCTTTCACAGCTGTGATAAATTATGATTAGCGCCCCAGAGGGCTTTAAATACCTGGACCTCCCCTCCAGTCCTCGTCGGGTCGTTCTGTATGCTGGTTCTTTGTTCTGGACTCTTTATCCTTTTCTGTGTTCAGTGTTCATGGAGTCCTGGACGTTACCATCACCTGCCGCGTCTCCGGCGTGAGACGAGGTGCCAGCCATCACCACCTGTTGCCATTTGCCTGGAGTGGGACACCATCTACGCTCTCTAATCCTCTACGGGAGGTTTTCCAGTGTCCCACTCCAGACGTCAAGCCGGCGCGCTCCAACTCCAGACGCTCAAGCCGGCGCGCATCGCTTCCTATCCCACGGGAGGATGCGTCTCTTCAAGCCGGCGCGCTCCTACTCCAGACGTCAAGCCGGCGCGCTCCAACTCCAGACGCTCAAGCCGGCGCGCATCGCTTCCTATCCCACGGGAGGATGCGTCTCTTCAAGCCGGCGCGCTCCTACTCCAGACGCTCAAGCCGGCGCGCATCGCTTCCTATCCCACGGGAGGATGCGTCTCTTCAAGCCGGCGCGCTCCTACTCCAGACGCTCAAGCCGGCGCGCATCGCTTCCTATCCCACGGGAGGATGCGTCTCTTCAAGCCGGCGCGCTCCTACTCCAGACGCTCAAGCCGGCGCGCATCGCTTCCTATCCCACGGGAGGATGCGTCTCTTCACTTCCGAGGAGGATCTCCTTGCCAGGCCTCCGCCGTCTGAACCCTGCCATCCCTGTAAGCAGCTCTGGCCCTCGCCCTGTCCAAGGCCTTAACCCTGTTTCTCTGTCCCTGTCTCCAGCCCGCCTCCCCGGGCCTCTGTCCCTGTTTCCCCCTCTCCAGTGCCCCTGTTCCTGCCCTGACCTTTTTGCCCTGGCCCTGTCCTTTAGCCTTAGCCCCTTAGCCTGCTCGCCTCTTAAAGGCACAGTGCCACATTTTTCCCTATTTCTTTGTTTCCAGTATTTTTGTGTTCTCCCTTAAAGGGACAGTGCCGCTTTTTGTTTGTATTGAATAAATGCCCTGTTTTGGCTTACTCTCAAACCTGTCTTGTGTTGTGCGATTGGGGTCGGTTACAAACCATAACAGCTGCTTCGCCTTTTTTACGACTGAGTCTATGTGTGTTGTCCATGTCAGATCCTCTGAGATGTGGACCCCCAGGTATTTGAAGCTGCTCACCCTGTCGACGGTAGCCCCGTTTATCCTCAGTGGTGTGTCTGTCCCCTGCTGTTTTCTCCTAAAATCCACGATCAGCTCCATGGTTTTACCAATGTTCCGGAGCAGGCTGTTGTCCTGGCACCAGCGTTCCAGTACCTCAACCTCCTCCCGGTAGGCCTTCTCGTCGTTGTCAGAGATCAGCCCCACCACCACTGTGTCGTCCGCAAACTTCACTATGGAGTTGGAGCTGAACTTGGCCACACAGTCATGTGTGTATAGTGAATACAGCAGGGGGCTCAGGACACAGCCCTGGGGGGACCCAATACTCAGGGTGATGGTGTTGGAGGTCTGACCCCCCACCCTGACCACGTGGGGCCTTTCACTCAGAAAGTCCAGTATCCAGGCGCTCAGAGCGGAGCTCAGACCCAGCTCGATCAGCTTGTCCACCAGTCTGGTGGGGACTATGTGTCATAATCACAGCACAGGCCTACTTCACTCCCCCTCCTTTTCCCCTCACGTCCTCCACACGCTCCTCTTCATCCCCCTCTCCATCCACTGCACACTCCTCCTCATCCTCTCTTTCTCCAGTCACCCCTTCTTTTACCCTCATACGCCCAGCTGTATTTCATCCCCCTAATTCGCACGCGGTCAAGCACCCCACTCTCCACAGCTGCACTCAATCCTTCCCTGATGGGGGGACTACTTCTACACCTCGACGCTGACCAGAAGCTGTTGTGGTATTAATTACCACTGCCCAGGTACGACGTCTCTGCCGAAAGCTCTGCTAGACACCAACCGTGTATTTGCTTACTCTAACCTGTTTCTCTCCTGTGCCCCAAAGGACCGCCGTCCCTGCCTGGACGTCACCTGTTCCCGAAGAGGAACACTTGTTCTCCCGCTGCAACCCAGCAGCTCCCAAGACAAGCACCAGGACCGCTTGCTCGCTCACTGCCGCCGCGGCAGCCACAAGACAGAACATAACCCCGTTCTATTTCCCCCAATTCCTGTGTTGCTCAATTGACATTAAACACCCTTGAAACCGCTCCTATCTCTTCTCATGTATTCAGCAATTGGGCTGTGCTCCAGACCCCAGTTCTCACACTATGGTGTTGAACGCTGAGCTGTAGTCAATGAACAACAGTCTCACATAGCCCCCCTTCTGGCGGTCTAGGTGAGAGAGGGTGCTGTGCAGTACTTGGGAGACCGCATCATCAGTGGACCTGTTTGGCCTGTATGCAAATTCCATAGGGTCCATATCACTGGGGAGGGAGGCACAAATGTGATCCTTAACCAGCCTCTCAAAACATTTCATGGCCACAGAGTGTAACGCTTGGTGTGCTATTGAAGTTGAGAACACAGTTAGCAGACAAGGGAGAAGGAACGTAGGCAGAGACAAGGAGCGATGCTTGAAGAAGGGTGTTTACTTCTTATCCAAATGTAAATACAAAACAACACTACTAATAACACAACGACGGAAAACAAGAAAACGACAGAAGTATACAGGACTCACTAGACATCAACGGGGAAGGCAGGCACGCCACAGGGAACACACAAGACACTGGAGGAATGTCGCCACAAGGAAAGGAGGACAGACAGACACCTAAATACCCACACTAATTGATAATCAACAACACCTGGCCAACACAGAATCACAACATACACAATGACAGTAAAGCAATGACAAACTAAACAACAACTAGACAGTACGGCAATGAAACACAACAACACAACAGGGGAGTAATATCACACATAGACCGGGGTGGCCCAAGACAATAAACAATTAGACACTATATCTATAACTTGGAACCACAGTAGAATGGCCACCTGTACCAACAGGTTAGTCTGGCCACTAGAGGGTAGGAGACCAATGTCAGGAGGAGAGCAATGTCCAATGTTATTCTCCTGCCGGTCAGCAGGACCGGCCCTTGGGTCGTAACACAGAGGTGAGTGCCACCGGTCTGTAGTCATTGAGACCTGTTGGGGAGGATTTCTTTGGTACCGGGATAATAGTAGACACCTTGAAGCAGGCAGGTACCACGGATTCCGCCAGGGATAGATTAAATATGGTGGTGAACACAGGGGCTAGCTGGTTAGCACAGGACTTAAGTATGCGTCCTGTTATCCCATCTGGGCCAGCAGCCTTCCTGGTGTTCACCTGCATAAATGCTCTTCTCACACTGTCTTCCATCAATGAGAGAGTGCCCCCGCCCCCCGCGGATGCCCCCCCCCCCCCCCTCCTCGAAGGCCGGCGCGTCAGTGACGTCACTAGCCGGTGAGCTAGCGTCGCTACTGTCTGCCCCAAACCGCGCGTAGAAGGAGTTGAGTTTGTCCGCGAGAGAGGCGTCGTCGCTCCCCATTGAGGGGGCGCTGACTTTGTAGTCAGTTATCGTCCGCAGTCCCCGCCATAAGCCTCTTGTGTCATTCTGTGCCATTTGTGCCTCCATCTTGTCAGCATACGTCCTCTTAGCAAATTTAACAGCCTTGTGCAGAGTATAGACTGTTGCCTTGTATTCCTCCATATTTCCTGTCTCTCTGCCCAGGTTGTAAGCAGTGGTGCGAGTTTTCAGAGCTGCTCTGATAGTACTGTCCACCCACGGTTTCTGGTTCGGGAACACCCTCGCCTTTTTTGTGGGGACGATACTATAAGCGAAAGTTTCTATGAAGCTAACAACAGTATCTGCGAACTCGCTGACGTCACTGTCGCTTGCCTGGAACATTCCCCAGTCTACGTCCTCTAGAGCGTCCTGAAGTGTGGCCTCTGATTGGTCGGACCATCTCTTTACCTCACGTGACACGACGGCGTCACGTGATCTCTTCCTGTAAGCCGGAAATAGAAAAATGGAGTCGTGATCGGATGTGCTTGTAGCCCCCGCTAATGGCGGAGCCGGTACCGCTTTATAGCCGGCTCTGAACGGGGTGTAGCAATGATCCAGCGGGTTTCCTCCCCTGGTGGAGCAGGCGATGTGCTGAAAAAAGGATGGCATCACTTTCTTCAGATTCGCCTGGTTGAAGTTGCCTGCTATGACCATTGCTGCGTCCGGATGTTTAATCTGGTGGATGTTGAGCTGCCCCTGTAGCTCCGCCAGCGCCCTGACGGTGTTTGCTTGGGGAGGGATGTACACCGCAGTCATGAAGATGGCGGTGAATTCTCGGGGAGATGAAACGGTCGACATTGAATGGAAAGATGTTCGAGATCCGGGGAGCATGAACTGGAGAGTATCTTAATCTCCTTTGGGCTAGTCCAGCCATTGACACCCCGCCAACGCTCTTCCCGGAGGCTGCTGTGCGATCCCCTCGGAAGATGGAGAAGGAGTCCGAAGGAGAGACGCTGTGATCCGGAGTCGCTGGTTTCAGCCATGTCTCCGTGAAGCACATGATGTTACAGTCTTCCACTTCTAGCTGGAATCGAACCCTCGCCCGTAAATCATCCATCTTGTTCTCCAGCGAGCATGCATTTGCCAGAAAAATGGATGGGATCGCCGGATGGTAAGCAGATCTTTTTTGCCTTATTCTGATTCCGCTCCTCTTTCCCCTGTGTTTCTTCCTGCCGCCGCCGTCTTTGTCCCCCTTTTCTTTGTTTCTGTCCCACCTGATCTCCGATGGCCAATCTTGGCATAAAGTGTCTCTAAACTCCTCTTTAAGTCCGGAGTTTAGGTCTATAAGTGACTGGCGGTCGTATGACGTCCCGCCAGTGTAGTTTCCATAAAAAAAGTAGTAAAAATAAAAATAATAACTAAAAGTATGCACAATCTTTGCGGAGCAAAACCGACGGCGACTGACCTGGGTCGCGCCATTGGCTCAGGAGGAGATCAGGAGGAGAGGAGGAGGAGAGGAGGAGGAAGAGAGGAGGAATAGGAGAGGAGGAGGAGGAGATGAGAAGGAGAAGAGGAGGAGAGGTGGATGAGGAGATGAGGAGAAGGAGGAGGAGGAGCGGCAGACCTTGAGAGGAACAGAATATATGTTTTTTTTTTATCTTTTGTTGAGACCTGATTGGACAACTTGAACATTTCTACTTCAAGTGTTTATGTCCCTGAATGAATGTGCTGCTCGATCGCATGCACACACACACACACACACACACACACACACACACACACACACACACACACACACACACACACACACACACACACACACACACACACACACACACACACACACACACACACACACACACACACACACACACACACACACACACACACACACACACACACACACACACACACACACACACACACACACACACACACACACACACACACACACACACACACACACACACACACACACAATGGAACACAATAGTGCAGTACAATACAATTGTAGAATAGAATAGATTAAAAAATATATATATTTTACAGTGCAATAAAATAGTTCTGGATTACTGTTCAACAGTTCAAAGTCGTCTTTACCTTCTCTGTTTGGTATCCACATTTTAAAACTTGACAGTCTTCCCTCCTGTTTGATACCCACTTTGACCCTTTGAACCTCCCACCCAGGGAAAACCTCCCGCTCAGGGTGCAGTAAGTTCCCTCTCTCAGGGCGCAGTTCTAGGCCTGGGTCCTACACAGTTTTAAAGCCTGACAGTCTCTTGTTTGATACCCACACAGTTTAATACCTGACAGTTTTGAACCTGTAATAAAAAGCTAAATCATAAAATGTCATAAAATGACTACGAAAGAAGTAATTCCATATGAATTGTTGGGAGTGATGCGCTATCTAGGTCATCCTCGCTCGTTTCCCGCTCACCCTTAGTGCCCCCCCATACAAGTTTGCATTAGCGACATGCTCATCCCTAACTCTTCGGAATTGTGGGATATTTTCAATGTTTTAGGTCATTTTGATTTAAATTGTATAATTCCCATTTTAAAATGTTTTACCATGGTATGTTTGGTATCCTTTTTTTCAGCACAGCCTCACATATATGACCTGACAGTTAGTTTTCATATTGTATAATACTGTATATACTGTATACTGCATAATGTACAACATAAAACACAAAATCGGATTGAGAAAATGTGTTCTTTTTACTATGAACCAATGCAAACATATTCAATCAAGCATATACAACAGTGGAAATGCACCCTCAGGTAGCATATTTACATAAACAAAAGAGAACAGAACAGAATTCAATTTACAAATCATTATTTTCTCCATACACAGGTAATAAACACAGACAACATTTTGATTCTCAACTGGAAATTATCACCAGCATGTTTTTTTTTTTTTTTTTTTTTTACAAATAGTCGGTAAAAGTAATTTTTTTTTAACAAAAAAAAAGTAAAAAAAATAAGTTTTACAGTAAAAAAGTAAACAATAAATAAAGTGGGATATTCAATATACATATATACAGTACACATATGACTAGAGTGCAGTCATATAGAGTGCAGGATGCCTGAGGTGTATCCTAAAAAATAAATACACTACACACAGGTGTACGTGTGTGTGTGTGTGTGTGTGTGTGTGTGTGTGTGTGTGTGTGTGTGTGTGTGTGTGTGTGTGTGTGTGTGTGTGTGTGTGTGTGTGTGTGTGTGTGTGTGTGTGTGTGTGTGTGTGTGTGTGTGTGTGTGTGTGTGTGTGTGTGTGAGAGACACTGCTCAATTGTGCCACGCAGTAAAACAGTTTCTGTCTATAATGAGACAGAGGGCGACATCGCAGCTCTTCATGCTCATTTCACCATCTATACCATGGAGACCCTGTGTATCAACACGAATAAACATGTTGCACTAAACATTGCAATGGGGAATATTCCATTCTGTATATATTGCGTACAAAGTCTGCAAACCTAGTAATAATAAAAAAGCAATAAACATCCATAATAAGTCTCTCACCTGTCTGGGTCATTTCTTGACCTCAACCGGGCTTGGGCACGCCCTGCCCCCCTAGATGTCCCAGGCAAATCATTGCTGTTTTCAACTTTTATGAACAGAGTTATAACTAAACAAAAGCACTAATAATAATAATAATAATAATAATAATAATAATAATAATAATAATAATAATAATAATAATAATAATAATAATAATAATAATAATAATAATAATAATAATAATAATAATAATAATAATAATAATAATAATAATAATAATAATAATAATAATAATAATAATAATAATAATAATAATAATAATAATAATAATAATAATAATAATAATAATAATAATAATAAGTCTCTCACCTGTCTTGGTTAGCCCTCCTTCCATGTCTCGCCTGCACTGAACTGGTTGAAGGCAGGTCATCTGCTCCTTGCTCCTCACTGTAGAAAACAATAAAAAGCACATTATTTTCAACATTCAACAGGGAATCTCTTATCTTATACAGCACACAGCACAGCACATACACATATTTACAATCCAAAGAGTGTTCTTTGAAAAACCCAACAAGTACAGTAAGAGTGTGACTGACTAAACATAAGCAATAAATCTCCAAAATAAGTGTCTTTACCTCTCGTTGTTGTCATCTATAAAAGATGACATCTGTATTATCTGAAGATTCTTCTACTTCTACTTCTACTACTACTGCTACTACTACTACTACTACTACTACTACTACTACTACTACTACTACTACTACTACTACTACTACTACTACTACTACTACTACTACTACTACTACTACTACTACTACTACTGTTGTGAAGGGCCAGATTAAACCGAATATATATATTTATTTATATATATATATTTAATTGTATTTGTATATTCTCTAATATTCCCTGATATCCCTTGTATATTCCTTGTACAATATGCATTGAATATCCATTCTAGCCTACTGAACATCCCATAATAGTCTCCATTCTACTATTGGTCGAGACCTTGGTGCCAGGCTGCCATACCCCTCAGACCCAGTTCAAACGTACCGCTCCACATGTACGAACAAGTCCTAGTTCCGCGTAGGAATCTGGCTACCGCACCACTAATGGGACTATTTGTTCATAGTGCGTATATATACTGCGCTACTAAAGTAGGACTTTCTTTTCAGTCCAGTTTCTTACCCTCCAATAGAGTCACAGACGTAAAGCCTCCCCGCGACGCCACGTGTGGGAGTAAGGCCAAGTTCGCCTACCATCGGTATTGAGACATCGTGTATATTAATATTTGAATAGTCATATTTGGCACTATATCGTCGAGTTGGACGTAGTCTATTAAGCTAATAATAGTCTGTTAATATATAGTGCTTCGTGCGGTGAGAATACTACCGTAGTCAGTACCCCATCGTTTCGGGCAGAGAACTGGCTGCTTACCCAGGGTGGTTGACCCCATGTGAAGCTGCACCCGAGGAGCCCCAGAGCCGACGAGCGAGTGGACCTGTATACCGGATTATTCTACCGACGACAGCCCGCCTTCCCAGGCACGGATTATGCTTTGTATACTTTGATTATTCCATGGATAAAGACCCCCGACACTGCCGTGTGTTGGAACCCCCCCCCCTGGAGAGGACGCAAGGTGAGGAGACGCTCTGCAAGACGAGGTCGCTTCACGTCTCTCCCCCGTGGACCGGAGAGAGCCGGCCCACAAAGAGTCCACCTGCTTTCATCTGTGGTCCAAGGATCGCCGGCGCATTGAACGGCACTACAGTGGGTTCACCTGGGATACCCTTGGCCGGACGAGGCAGCCGGATTCTACCCCCCCCCCCCTCCTACTCCTGTCGGCTTACAAGCGACCGGATTAACCCCCCCTTAGTGTATCCAGTCATATAATCATTAGAGTATCATTGCTGTTATTCCTTAACTATTCCAGGTCGTATATTTACCACCTGCGCCATCAGAGATTGGACATTCTCTATTGATATACCGACGAATACTCTTTGCCATAAAAGTGCATACTATTTCAATTCATAAATGTAATTAAGTGATTAAGTGCTTGCTCTACACACCATTGCTGTGTAGTAATAAACGCATACTTCGACTTCGTACATTTGTGTTGGATCCGTTTCATCTACGTGAGAGTGTTCATGATAATATATTTATGCCGTGTACTGGGTGGCCGAATATTAAGTACAAAGGTAGTGGTAGTAAGTATCATATCTAGTAATACAGTCAGGGAATTGTACCCCTCACTTACAATTGGTCCTTCGAGCCGGATGGTAATTAGTGTAATATTAATATAGTGTTATTAATATTGAAATGGCCTATGATGAACACTCCACGAAACGATCCTCCTAACCAACGCCCGCAGCGCGAACGACGGCTCCCTCAGTACTTAGAGGCTTACGCTGTCAGTCAACAACCTAGTCTTCTACTAACAGTAAACGCGGTAAAACTAGAAAGTAAAAGTATGTCTAACCCCAACGCCCAGACTACCCCGACCATAGAGGCCCCTACGGGCTCTAATGTAGCTGACCAAGTTCACGGTGGGGACCAGTGGGAACCAGACATGACTTCACACCCCGCCAGTACTGAAGAAGTAGTCCCCGATGAGTCCCGGGAGGAATACAACGCTACCGAGAGAGAACTCGGCACGGAAGAAGACGGGGAGAGCACCGTGGAGATAGAGCTCCAAGGCTCCGCAAGGAGTACCCCGAGGGAAGGCTCCCCTATACAACCGCCTTCTCCCAGCGAGGCAGAGAGGACCCTACAGCAGGCCTTCCTCATCAGCCTGAACGCCGCTGCTGAACGCGACCGACTGCAGATCCAGCAGCGAAGCGAACACGAGCAGATACGTCTAGAAATAAGACGCATTCAGATGGAAGAGAATGTGGCCCGAGAACGAGCCGGTGCTCAACGGGACGCAGCGCGCGACAGACAGCAGTCGCAACTAATAGAACAGCTGATCAGATGGACAACACCCTCTCCCTCCGCCAGAGGCTCCAGGAACTCGTCTAGACACACCTCCAGGGCGGCATCCCCTAGCCGAGTAAACAACCCTGAACTTGACCAACAGACGAGGTCTATACCCCCCACAGACCACCTCCCCCCACCGGTCCAAGCGAGACCTAGCAACCGGGAAGGAGCAGCATATCCTGTGGAGAGGCTAAACCAGAGACTACAAGCACTGGATGACCGACTGCAGACGAAGAGGAAGAGGAGGAGAACCACGCCCGAAGACAGCACAGTACTCTACCGGACCAGGAGGTCCGGTACAGCCCAGGCTATACCCCCGCGGAGCTGCGCTACAGACCCCCGACTCTATACACGGGTGAGCACGACGCACGACCCGCACCGAGGAACAGCACCTGGACAAGCGGGCCATGGTACACTGCCGGTACCAGCCCATACCAAGGAGCGGGAGGAGACTCGCCTAGGAGGCCTCTCCCCCAACGCTCGCCGATGTATCCACAGTCAGCGTCATACATTGGCACGCCTATGGTACCCGACTTCACCCAAGAGAACCGGGCCCAGTATACAGAACTCCGCATGTGTCTGGAGACCATGTTGGTGGATGTATTGGATGAACGCCACAAATACGCCATCCTACTGAAGCACTTAAAGGTACCCCGCGCACATAATATAGCGCTCGCCTACGCGACTTCCACCACCCCATACACAGCAGCGCTGGTAGCATTGGACCAGAGGTATGGGCGCATATGGGATTACGTGATCCAGGAGATCCGACACATCGACCGCTTACCCCCAGCAATAGACAATCGAGCACTGGACGACCTGTCCATCAGAGTGCAGTCCCTGGTAGGGATGTTGGGAGCGCAAAGAGAGAAGGGGAGGCATGAACTTTACGCCAACTCAAATGTGGAAAGGATTCTGGAGAAGCTGCCGCCCGCTCGTCAGGAGCGCTTTAGGCGGCAGAGGGACCACAGAGACCCGAATGGCCCCGAACCGAACCTCCTCGATCTAGCAGACTTCCTGGCGAGAGAAGTCAGCAGCCTACGGCTAGATACATTCGGACGGAGCACCCCTGGCTCCAGAGAAGGAACCAGACGACTAAATGATGGAAGAAGATCGGTGACTGTGATGCACCAATCGGAGTCAGTACCGAGCAGCAGGAGCCACAGTATCCCCTCCAGAACGGAGAAGTGGAAGATAGTGTGCCCCTACTGTGAGAAAGAACACTGGCTAGCGCAATGTGACTCCTTCCCCAAGCTGAACGCGGAGGAAGCAGGTCAATGGATAAAGTCCAACAAGCGCTGCTTTCGCTGTGCGCGCTCACACATGGCAGCCGAATGCCGCTTAAAGAAAAGGTGCACCAAGTGCGATGGAGCCCATCTGGACATACTTCACGACAGTAACAGACGGCGCCCTTCACCTGCACCATCCAGCCGCAAAGCGAGCGTCATGTACATCGATCCCGCCAGCAGCAGTGGAGCCCGAGTACTCCTAAAAGTAGTGCGTGTGACACTAAGCTACCAGAATAAAGTCCTGGACACTTACGCCGTCCTCGATGACGGGTCAGAGAAGACCCTGCTGCTCGCCTCCGCTGCGGCCCAGCTAGGGCTGCGGGGAAGCGAAACCCAAATGACAATTCGGACAATAAGACGAGATTTGAAGACGATAAAGGGCGAGAATGTCTCATTCTCTATCGCAGCAAGCGGCCAGCCTGAGCGACGGTACCAGATTGCAGACGCTTTCACCAGCCAAGAAATAGGGCTGTCGCGGTACACATACCCCGTCGCCAAGCTGATGGAGAAATATGCACATCTGCGCAAGTTACCGATCCCGCTCATAGACAATGCTATGCCGACCCTGTTGATAGGCTCCGACCATGCAGACCTCATTGTCCCGATAGACCGGGTTCATACCGGACCCCGAGGCTGTCCTGCAGCAGTCGAGACCCGTTTGGGATGGACTCTCCAAGGCCCGCTCGCCAAATCTCTCAACCGAAGTACAGCCACTAGATGTCTCCACTCCCGAGTCACAGAGGGAGAAACCGCACTCCTGCAACACGTAGAGCGGCTATGGACCTTGGAACAAATGCCCTTTAAGAACGGAAAGAAAGACATTCGCTCTAAAGATGACATTTACGCCATTCACCTCCTCGAGACAGGGACCAAGAGAGTCCCGGTCAACGGCGTGTTGAGATACGCCACGCCACTCCTGCGGCGAGAAGGAATGCCTACTTTCCACGCCAAGACAGACGCCACAGAACGGTACCTGCTGAACACGGAGCGGCGCTTAGCCAAGAACCCCGCCCAAGAGAGTGTATACCGCGCTGAGATTGAGAAGCTCATCACAGCGGGACACGTCACAAAGATGGACATTAAAGAGGCTGACCAGACCACTGAATCGTGGTATGTGCCCCACCACAAGGTCCATCACAACGGTAAAGACCGCATAGTATTTAACTGCAGCTACCAGATCGGATCCCAAAATCTGAATAAAGAGTTACTGCCCGGTCCCACACTCGGCCCCTCCCTACTCGGCGTTCTACTCCGCTTCCGCCAGGAAAAGGTGGCCATCAGCGGGGACATTAAAGGAATGTTCCTGCAGGTGAGATTAGTAGAGGCGGACAAGCCCCTGTTACGGTTCCTATGGAGAGAGAAGCCAGGAGATGAGCACCCAGCCATCTACCAATGGGAAGTCCTCCCCTTCGGAACGACGTGCAGCCCCTGCTGTGCTACATTTGCACAACAGAAACATGTAGCAGAGGACCCAGCAGCGGACGAAGAGGTCCGACACAGCGTAAAGAACAGCTTCTACGTAGACAACTGTCTACAAAGCCTTTCAACCCAAGAAGAAGCCGAGGCTCTCCTGATTAAACTCTGCGCCTCATTGATCAAAGGCGGCTTTGATCTCAGGCAGTGGGCCAGCAGCGATCCGCAAGTACTGCGCAGCCTCTCCTCCGAGGACAAGGCAGCCAGCAGCGAGACCTGGATGGCTACAATCCCGGGAGAAGCCCAGGAGATGACCCTGGGATTGGTGTGGCGATTCAAAACAGATTCGCTTCACTACAGACACAAGCCCCTGACTACGGAGCAGGGAAGGCCGGCGGCGGCGCCGACCACCAGACGGAGTGTGTACACAACACTCGCCCGACAATATGACCCACTAGGATGTATTCTACCGTACACCACCAGGGCAAAAATGATTGTACGAGCATTGTGGGACAAGGACCAGGGCTGGGACGACCCCATTCCCGCACACCTTGCATCCACCTGGAGAGAGTGGGAGATGGAGCTCCACTCACTCCCAGGCGTTAATATGCGCCGAAGCTACTTCCCACCCACGGTGAGGCCAGAGACATGTAAAATGGACTTACACGTCTTCAGTGACGCCTCAGAGGTCGCATACGGATCAGTAGCCTACTTGCGGGCCCAAGACCAGGGGGGAGAGATCTACACAGCATTTGTCCTCGCCCGCTCGAGAATAGCCCCACGCAAGCAACAATCTATCCCACGTCTAGAGCTCTGCGCAGCCCTAGCCGGAGCGCACCTAGCCACGCTCATCCAACGTGAGCTCACCATACCGGTGTCTAGAACAATCCTGTGGTCAGATTCCACGACGGTACTCGCCTGGATCAAATCGGACTCATGCAAGTACAAAGTCTTCGTGGGAGTCAGAGTCACCGAGATTCAAGACTTAACCGAAGAGTTAACCGGAGAAACAGAGTGGCGCTACGTTGATACAAAACAGAACCCAGCTGACGTCATCACCCGGGGGATGCCCCTGGATGACCTCACCCGTCGCAATGTCTACAGTGACGGCCCCGCATTCCTAAGACTCCCGGAAGGACAGTGGCCCATGCCTATCCCGAGGGAAGCAAGTCCAGAGGAGGTGGAAAATAAGAAGTCTGTGTTCTGTGGATTGAGCACCGTAGCCTCCACCGACCCTAACATAGACGATTGCACGTCCATAGAGAGTGCACAACAAAGAACATTCCTGCGGTACCACCCGGAGTGCAAGTCCCCCGCTGATATGTCAGCAGCTAACTACGAGGAAGCAGAATTGCTTCTACTGCAGCGAGCCCAGAGAGACTCGTTCCCCGATGAATTGGCCTGTCTACAGGGAGGAAAGCCCGTCCCATCCGACAGCAGATTAATTCATCTGGCCCCCGAGAGCGACGCTCATACCCTCATCAGAGTGGGTGGTCGCCTACGCAGAGCCCCCAACACACTCCTGATGGGGCGGCTAGATCCTGCATTACCCCAGACACTGTACCGGCCTGAAGAAGCGAATGGCCGACGAATGTGGAGGTACAGCCAAGTATTAGCCGACAAGTTTTGGAACAGTTTCCTACTGCACTACCTACCGTCTCTACAGACCCGCCAGAAGTGGGTAAAGGAGAGAGACAATTTGACAGAAGGAACAGTCGTCATGATTATTGATCAATCACTGCCCAGAGCTATGTGGCCGGCCGGCCGCGTAAGCAAAGTGATCACCGGTGCCGACGGCAAGGTCCGAGCAGCTGAAGTGCTCGTCCAGGGTCGCACTTACACCCGTCCCGTGGCGAGGCTCATAGAACTGCCTCGACTCCCAGACACAATCGATGATGACCATGACCCTACAACCCTATGACTTTGTGAAGTTGACTGACCCCTACAGCAAACCCTTATGTGTAAATAGACAACGCGATTAATCTGTCTCTGTTTAACTGATTAGGTCTGGGACCTATTCAGGGGGTGGCTGTTGTGAAGGGCCAGATTAAACCGAATATATATATTTATTTATATATATATATTTAATTGTATTAGTATATTCTCTAATATTCCCTGATATCCCTTGTATATTCCTTGTACAATATGCATTGAATATCCATTCTAGCCTACTGAACATCCCATAATAGTCTCCATTCTACTATTGGTCGAGACCTTGGTGCCAGGCTGCCATACCCCTCAGACCCAGTTCAAACGTACCGCTCCACATGTACGAACAAGTCCTAGTTCCGCGTAGGAATCTGGCTACCGCACCACTAATGGGACTATTTGTTCATAGTGCGTATATATACTGCGCTACTAAAGTAGGACTTTCTTTTCAGTCCAGTTTCTTACCCTCCAATAGAGTCACAGACGTAAAGCCTCCCCGCGACGCCACGTGTGGGAGTAAGGCCAAGTTCGCCTACCATCGGTATTGAGACATTGTGTATATTAATATTTGAATAGTCATATTTGGCACTATATCGTCGAGTTGGACGTAGTCTATTAAGCTAATAATAGTCTGTTAATATATAGTGCTTCGTGCGGTGAGAATACTACCGTAGTCAGTACCCCATCGTTTCGGGCAGAGAACTGGCTGCTTACCCAGGGTGGTTGACCCCATGTGAAGCTGCACCCGAGGAGCCCCAGAGCCGACGAGCGAGTGGACCTGTATACCAGATTATTCTACCGACGACAGCCCGCCTTCCCAGGCACGGATTATGCTTTGTATACTTTGATTATTCCATGGATAAAGACCCCCGACACTGCCGTGTGTTGGAACCCCCCCCCCTGGAGAGGACGCAAGGTGAGGAGACGCTCTGCAAGACGAGGTCGCTTCACGTCTCTCCCCCGTGGACCGGAGAGAGCCGGCCCACAAAGAGTCCACCTGCTTTCATCTGTGGTCCAAGGATCGCCGGCGCATTGAACGGCACTACAGTGGGTTCACCTGGGATACCCTTGGCCGGACGAGGCAGCCGGATTCTACCCCCCCCCCCTCCTACTCCTGTCGGCTTACAAGCGACCGGATTAACCCCCCCTTAGTGTATCCAGTCATATAATCATTAGAGTATCATTGCTGTTATTCCTTAACTATTCCAGGTCGTATATTTACCACCTGCGCCATCAGAGATTGGACATTCTCTATTGATATACCGACGAATACTCTTTGCCATAAAAGTGCATACTATTTCAATTCATAAATGTAATTAAGTGATTAAGTGCTTGCTCTACACACCATTGCTGTGTAGTAATAAACGCATACTTCGACTTTGTACATTTGTGTTGGATCCGTTTCATCTACGTGAGAGTGTTCATGATAATATATTTATGCCGTGTACTGGGTGGCCGAATATTAAGTACAAAGGTAGTGGTAGTAAGTATCATATCTAGTAATACAGTCAGGGAATTGTACCCCTCAGTTACAACTACTACTACTACTACTACTACTACTACTACTACTACTACTACTACTACTACTACTACTACTACTACTACTACTACTACTACTACTACTACTCAGGGGCGTAACTTGCGGGGGGGTCCCCGGAAAATGTCCCCGCATGATTTCAGAATGCAGTATTTGTCCCCCCCATGTTTTTACCCCCAAACCGCTGCAACTGCGCAGCCTGGCGGCCAGCACTGTGACTCGCTAGTCGCTACTACACAGTGCCGGCACTGCAGATTTACCCTACTCTTGGAATTCATTGCCAGATCCTCAAAGTCATACATAGGGGCGCTGTCTCGATAATGCAGTGTTATTAAAGCAGCGTGTAGCCGACGCATGAACCAGTTGGAAGCGTCAACACGGAACTGGAAATCCGTTGGTAAAGAAATAGCGGCCTGGAATCATTTTTGGGACGCTCTCAATTCGCAGTAAAGGAATATATATCTGCGGTTTCCCTGGCGGATGGCGAACAAGCCAGCCGATTCTACTATGAGTCATGACATTTGACATAGTCTATGACATCATACTTAACTTAAACTTGAACACGGAGGCAGTTACAAGAACTATCCGAGCCCCCGGGAGGGTGGTCGAATACCTTTTGCGATGTATGCAGGGAACGAATTGCAGAGGGAAGTGGAGAGTTGCCTGTCGCCCATTCTAACGCAGGAGTCCTGGACCCCCGACAGGTAAGGTAAGCGATTTTAGATGTATCACTTTAAGTGTGCGGCTGTTGTCCGAATACTAGTGAATATTGAAAAATAAAGGCATGACATTTAGAGACGTCCCCGTCGTAGCGTTCTGGTGCGGGGATATGGGTCTCTCTGTGCGGGGGCGCAACAGCAACAGGTGGGGTAGGCTGGGCAGAGATGTATGCATCAAAACGATTACATTGTTTGTCTCGCATACATTTGATTTATAATGCGAGCACCTGCATTACAATCAAATGACTGATCTGTTATGTGTTATGGACCCGAGTCTCGAGAGGCACTTTATAATAGAAAAAAGACATGTATATTTCGCTTACAGTTTATTATGCCTATGCAGCTCGTTTATTTTGACAGAGTTAAAAAAAATTCACTAGTATCATTATATTAAATTAGCGGACGTGCAGCTGGACAAGCCCTGGCTCCACGATGACCACTTCTTACAAGAGGCGCCACCGCCTGGGAAAATGCGTATTGCACACCTGGTATTAGAAAAAAAAAATTGGAAGGGGGGACGCCCCCCCCTACCCCGCCCCCCTGCGACGTCACTGACCACGCCCCCTAATATGTCCCCCCCACCGCTAGGAACAAAGTTCCGCGCCTGCTACTACTACTACTACTACTACTACTACTACTACTACTACTACTACTACTACTACTACTACTACTACTACTACTACTACTACTACTACTACTACTACTACTACTACTACTACTACTACTACTACTATTACTGCTACTACTACTGCCACTACTACTGTTATAAGTCTAACTACTAAAGCTAAAGTTTTGCTGGCTGGAAAAACACTTGTTCTGCAGAAATTATCTTGTGAACAATGTATCGCTCACTTACATTCTTCTTCTGCTGTTCTTTTCTCACAGTCAACTTCCGCCTCCTTCGGCACTTCCTCCCAGTGTTTTCGGTTTTATTCTAGCACAACAAATGGCGAAGATATTGATAAAAATGTAACACCTGTCAAATTAAATCTGGCACATTTTACGCATGCGTAAAGGTTTATTTAGCATTGAATTGAAATTATCCTGGTTCAGTTATTTATTGTTTTATCAACACCAAATAAAAAGTAGCGTGTAGTTTCAAGGCCACGTCATAATGCCACGTTGAAAAAAACCCGGAAATGGACTACATTTCCCAGGCAGACCACGTCAAACAACGACGTCATTCTATCGCGCCCGCGATATCAGAGTCGCTAGAGAGTTGCACCACACGCATCATTCCGGTGTAGCACCTGTGGGAGAAATGTTCCCGGATCAATCAATGTACTGTAGTGTAGACAGTCAGGTAGGCTTTAAAAACATGGGTTTAATACACCAAAATAGGTTCAGGTAAATCAAAGAGTTATAGCGGATGACTCAGAGTGAACACTGGCCGAGTGTGTCCAGACTGAGCTCAAGGTCGATGATATTGGTTACATTATATACAGGAGAAGTGAGAAGTGTGTCCATTGTCTTGGGTTAGTTGGACTGGAAAGGCGAGTGTTGTGGTTGGTCTGTTCTGTGGGGGGTTTCGGGGCGGTGACGGGGGGGGGGGGGGGGTTGAAGGTTAGACAGGTTTAGACAGAACTTGGTTATTGGGGGACAATGGGCTGTCCGTCAGGGAGGGGGTAATTACAATTTGGGGTGGCGGGGGAGATACAGTTATTCCACCCCCCCCATCCAGGGACTTCTGCAGGGTGGGCTTCAGGGTCCAGCATTCACTGCCATACAGAAGGACAGACTCAACTGTTGCATGAAAGAAGTTGAGCTTGATTTGACGGGGAGGTTGGATTTCCACACACTGGTCATGCCGCTCAGAGCCCTCCATGCAAGCGCCTTCCTCACTTTAAGGTCTTGCTCGGACGAGTTGACCCACGAGCCCAGCAGGTATTTGAAATCACCAGTGTTGTGCTAGTTACTGAAAAATAGTAACTCAGTTACTTTACTAGTTACTTCATTTCAAAAGTAACTCCGTTACTTTACTAGTTACTTACACCCAAAAGTAATGCATTACTGTGAAAAGTAACTATTTAGTTACTTAAAAAAATAAAAAGATTACTCCCATGCCCTTACAGATACTCAAAATCGGTTGATCAACTTGACAGTTTCCATTCACATCACTGAACTCTGCTAAGCAATGTGGTCTATACAAACACAAATCTGACACAAACACAAATGTTGTCCCGAGTCCCGACGTAATAAGAAATGCGCCGTGCCTAATTGTATCGCTGCTTAGGTTGAAGGAACAGCCTTGATGTCGCTGGAGCGTTTCATTATAACCGTCTTGCAACGTTGTTTAAGATATCAATCGTGCATTGCAATGTTAGAATAGTTAGGGGTAGCACTTTATAATAACACCCTGTTATAATACATTTATAAGGTATTTGTAGATAATGAACTAATCATGAACAAACCATTTATATACATTCATAAATGATTATTAAATCATTTATAACTATATTTGTATAACATTTACAGATTAGTTCTACATTATTTATAACTCATTATCAACATTGTTTGTACTTGATTTGTTCATCATTAAATAATGTTGTTTAATGTGTAGTAACACATTTGTAGATGCTTTGAAAAATGGATATGAAAAAACTACTATACTGTATCTCCATTTATTTTTCATGTTCAACAAATGATTTGTTAAGACATTCATAAAACATCTATAAATCATTTGCAGATGCTATTGTGGGGGCCAATCTGAAGTGAAGCCTATTCATCATTAACAAATGTCTAATACAGTTAATTATTTGTTTACTTTTTCATCACATGTTACAAATGTTGTAGACAGCTTTCGGATACACCCTTCTTTGTGACATCAAACAGTGACAGAATTAGGACTAAAGATAAATGCAATTGTATTAACATATAAAATACATGTGCATGACATATAGTGTAATTTGGGGGCACTAGGACCCAGGAGTACCCTGGCCAGGTAGAGTATCTAGAGAGGAAGTCTCACGCGAGTGAGACTTGACGTCACGTGTGTTGCCGTCTGTTTGAATGGAAGCACGATACATGCAGAACCAAGTTATCCGTGCTGCTCCTGCCCCACGCTTTTAATAAGGTATGAGCAGTTTAAACACCTTTTTTGTTGGTAAATCTATTCCACCATTTCCGACCTAAAAAAAGTAAACAAATAATTAACTGTATTAGACATTTGTTAATGATGAATAGGCTTCACTTCAGATTGGCCCCTACAATAGCATCTAC
The DNA here is from genome assembly GCF_963971535.1 of Notolepis coatsorum. Lineage (NCBI taxonomy): Eukaryota > Metazoa > Chordata > Actinopteri > Aulopiformes > Paralepididae > Notolepis > Notolepis coatsorum. Next base: position 62,352,870 of record NC_140165.1, read on the forward strand.
AAATGATTTATAGATGTTTTATGAATGTCTTTGTCACGATCGGGGCTCGAGCCTGCCAGATGAGGATCAATCAGCGCAGCTGCAAGGGATTACCTCATCAGGCGGATCCTATATCACCTGGCAGATCCTGTCATCCGGTGTCGCAGTGTTAAACTGCCTTCCCAGGTACGACGTCTCGACCTGAAGCCCTGCTAACCCGCTCTTGTTATTATTCCCTGTTCTAACCTCCCTATATTGTGCCCAAGGACTCCGTTCCAGCGTGCCCGTCTGGACCCCTGGTGCTGGACTACGGAGTTCCTGCTCTCACCCCTGACACAGCCGGTGTCTACGTTCTCCCGCACTGCACAAGGAGTGCATCTGCTTCAAGACCATCCTCCCGCACTGCACAAGGAGTGCACCTGTTCAAAGAACATTCTCTCGTACTGCACAAGGAGTGCACCTGTGCTACCCCCCAAGAACATTCATCCCTGTCTGTTGTACATTCCTGCATGTGATTCTTGTCTGCTTGGGGGGAACAATTAAAACACCCTAAACTGCTCCATTCTCTCTCCTCCTGTGTTCGCTATTTGGCTCCACAAGAACCCCTATCCTCACAGTCTTAAAGGATAACTCCAACATTTTGGGAAATTAGCTTATTTAACATCTTCCCTGGAGTTAGACAAGAAGATACATACCTTTTTTGTCTCTGTGCATGCATTTAGCTTAGGGAACAGACGCTCCGTTAGCATAGCTTAGCTTCATCACTGGAAGTGAGGCGGGACAGTACCCCGACGTTCCCTACAGGTTTGTTGATATTCTCATTCCTTCAAAGGATCTGAACCGATTGAAGTTTATGGATACCATGACTTAAAATCCTCTTACCTTGACGATTAAAAGCCTCCCCAATTTAGAAAACAGTAATCCAATGGCTGGTATTGATAATATACTACTAACTAGTGGACGCTCGGAGCTAACCGGAGCTAACGCAGAACAGGATGTGTAAAGCAAATATAATGACTTCCTTTCTGGGGTTTTCAAAATAAAAGTGCGACGTTTATAGCAGCGGAAAACATTTATTTTGTACATTATCTAACGTTAACACGAACCTAAACTAACTTTAGGTTAGTTGTAACGTTAGTTTAGGTTCGTGTTAACGTTAGATAATGTACAAAATAAACGTTTTCCGCTGCTATAGACGTCGCTCTTTTATTTTGAAACCCCCCAGAAAGGAAGTCATTGCTCTCGTTATCTGCTTGAGTGTCCGGTTGCTGGTTAGCTCCGTTAGCGTGCAGTATATCAATACCAGCCATTGGATTACTGTTTTCTAAATTGGGGAGGCTTTTAATCGTCAAGGTAAGAGGATTTTAAGTCATGGTATCCATAAACTTCAATCGGTTCAGATCCTTTGAAGGAATGAGAATATCAACAAACCTGTAGGGAACGTCGGGGTACTGTCCCGCCTCACTTCCAGTGATGAAGCTAAGCTATGCTAACGGAGCGTCTGTTCCCTAAGCTAAATGCATGCACAAAGACAAAAAAGGTATGTATCTTCTTGTCTAACTCCAGGGAAGATGTTAAATAAGCTAATTTCCCAAAATGTTGGAGTTATCCTTTAACAAATCATTTGTTGAACATGAAAAATAAATGGAGATACAGTATAGTCGTTTTTTCATATCCATTTTTCAAAGCATCTACAAATGTGTTACTACACATTAAACAACATTATTTAATGATGCACAAATCAAGTACAAACAATGTTGATAATGAGTTATAAATAATGTAGAACTAATCTGTAAATGTTATACAAATATAGTTATAAATGATTTAATAATCATTTATGAATGTATATAAATGGTTTGTTCATGCTTAGTTCATTATCCACTAATGCGTTATAAATACTTTGTAAATGTTATACAAATATAGTTATAAATGATTTAATAATCATTTATGAATGTATATAAATGGTTTGTTCATGATTAGTTCATTATCTACAAATACCTTATAAATGTATTATAACAGGGTGTTATTATAAAGTGCTACCTAGTTAGGATATCAATTGTGCATGAAAGGACTATATTTATATTGTTTGATTAGTATTGATGAGATTCCCTGGCAGATTCGTACAGTCAAAATCCATTGATCAACTTGAGCTTCCATTCATTTGCATTCACATCACTGCACTCACCAAAGTCTGCAGTGGTCGAGATGTAACGTTAGTCCAGCCCCTCAAACATTTTCTTTATCTCATTTCCATGTTGTATATTCTCTCTCCAAGTAGTTGGAAAAAGTGTTCCGTCCCATTTGCTGTGTGTCGCCTGGTATCATGCTAACTACTGTAGATCCCTGAAAGCGGGTGGCGAGTGGCTTCGGATGAGTCCTGGTCATAGACTCCGCTACTAGCTTCGTTGAAGCATGGGCAGTAGATAGTATCTTTGAGCCAAAACACAAATAACATTTAACTAAAATGTTATTTTCTTTGTGCTCGACAAAAGAGAAATAGTGAGAATATCCATGTGTACAAACGCGAGTAGCTGGGCGCTGCCATGACAGTCAGGAGGACTATAGTAAACAAAACACGCCCACAGCACAGCATGTCCCCGCAGGTGAGTGAAACACAGACAGGAGTCAGGAGGACTGCGCTGGATCACTACCACTCGCTATCAATCTACATAAAAATAAAAGTAACGAACCATTCAGTAACGCTAATGGCGTTACTGAATTTCAAAAGTAATGCGCTAGAGTACTAGTTACCGCCAAAAGTAACGGCGTTACTGTAATGCGTTACTTTGTAACGCGTTAGTCCCAACACTGGAAATCACCGACTTCCTTTAGAGCAGTGCCTCCTGTTGTCGTTAGAGGTCAGTGGCGGACTGGGACACAAATTCAGCCCGGGACATTCAGACACACCAGCCCACACACCGGCCCACGCACCGGCCCCGAAACCGGGCCCACACAACGGGAGTTATGAAACACTTGTCCAGTATTAAACAACCCAAGGCTGTGGCTAAGGAGTCAACATCATGGAGACCAAATCTACACACCGCCCCTAGATGTGCACTCATGCACAGTGCACACACACACACACACAGACACACACATACATACATATACAGTTACTTCCCATCATTGGCATATGTTTTTTTTTTACTAACATCTTAGTGCCTCATTAGCCTAGGGATTAAGGATACATGAAGTATTAACTACACCATAATAATATTGAGGTTTTGATCCATAGAAAGTAGGGATGTCCGATATTATCGGCCTACCGATATTATCGGCCGATATCGGCATTAAAATGTGATATCGAAAAATATCGGTATTGGTTTTAAAAAAATAATATTTTATTTACATTTCTATAACCTTTATTTACCCAGGCAAGCAAGTAAGAACCAATTCTGATTTTATTTATTGTCAAAAGTATGCATAATGTTGTGTTAATTCCACAACAAGAGATATGTAATGTTAATTACCTGAAATTATTCCATTTCTTGGGGCGGGAAACCCTGCATATATCGGTATCGGTTGATATCGGTATCGGAAATTAAGAGTTGGACAATATCGGTATAGGTAAAAAAGCCAATATCGAGCATCCCTAATAGAAAGGTCTGTGCTACACAATTTCAGTTAGATTGGATTTATTGTCCTTTAATTTGGCACTCATGACATTAGTTGCTTGCCGTTTAATCAACATTGAAAGACCCCCCACTTCCTCCCAGACACCCATTCCAAGAGCCTTCTCTCTCTCTCTCTCTCTCTCTCTCTCTCTCTCTCTCTCTCTCTCTCTCTCTCTCTCTCTCTCTCTCTCTGTCTGTCTGTCTGTCTGTCTGTCTGGACTGGGCTCTCTCTCTCCCCTCAGGGTCAGCTGTGCTGGATTGGGCGCTCTCTCTTTCCTCAGAGTCAACTGCATAAGAAGAACATCAGCAATCAATAATAATGGCTTGAATTCATACAGCGTTTTTCAGCCTTTTGAAAACACCCAAAGTAGTAGTAGTAGTAGTAGTAGTTTATTCAGTCATCATCTCACACAATACAATATACCCCATCATTTAACAATATTTGATTTTACAGTGACTGAAAAGGTACAGACTGAAGCATAATGCCTATATATGCCTGTCCTATATTCTTAACAAAAATTAAAAAAATTGGTGGCTACGTGGCGTAGTGGGCAAGGCGCTCGCCACAAATACTGGAGACGCTGGGCCCAGCGCTCCACATTGCTTTCAGTTTAGCTGGTCGTTCATACTAATACACATTGGCCGTATTAGGGGGTGGGAAACTGATGGGTGGGGATCGGGCGTTGTGGACAGCGACTCCTACAGGTCGGTTGGTGCGCCTGCGCAGTAGAATCAGGAAGTGTCGGGGGCAGCGTGAGCCTCCCACGCGTTACTCCTCGCCACTGAGAGATCGAGCTGCGCAGGTGAAAAGATGCGACTGCTGTTACCTCAAGTACCGGAGGGGACTTGTGCTATGTATGACTTAGTCCACATTGCAGCCGGCTTGTGGGAGGCAAGAAACAGCGTTCGTGACAGGGGAGGGTTGAATTGGATGATACGAAATTGGGATGGGAGAAAATGTAGAAAATGGGAGAAAAAGTGGATACATTTTTTTTTTTTATTAAGACTCCAAAACAGTATTCTAAAAGAAAATAGCAAAAGAAAACAGTATTATTCACCCTTGTAGTTTTCAAAAATAGCTTTACAAACCATTTTCTTAAAAACCAAAAGCGAATTACTCATTCTTAACTGTATATCAGCATTGTTCCACAAAGTGCTTCACAGAAACCATCAAGCATTCACACTCACACAGTCATACACTACTGGTAGTTGTGAGCAGCATCAGCAAACACAGCTGCCCTGTGGCAGACTGACGGAATCATGTCTGCTAATCAGCGCCAACCACCATCAACAACCTTCATAAATACATTCAACATTAATGGAATAGGCTAACTACCAACTTAGCTGTAGCAGTTAGCTGTTATATGCAATCACATTTGTTTAACTACGGGGTGGTAGTTGACCTAGTTGTTAGCTTAAGCTAGTTAGCTGTGGTTATTTACAAACATGTAGATGAGACTAATCATATACAGATCGAGAACATGGCTAACAGTTGGGAATTCTAAGGTACATCTTATTTAAGCATGTAAAATGGCAAATAATCAATTCAATCAATTAGATTACCAATATTATATCAACATGAAAATTTGGAAGGGAACATAATAGTATTTTATTTTAGTATTTACTATTATAATATTAGTAGCCGATTAATTTGCAGCCCGTCCTAGGTTCTGATTGGCTATCTAGGTTAGCACTTTAGCTTCTGATGCTGTGGTGGGCACTAGTCCTAACATTGCTAACTAAACTTTTAGTCAGAGAAAACTATTTACGTCCACGTACTGTAAGGAATCAGGAATACGGAAAGCACATTGTCTTGTAATAGAATGACTGAAATCACTGCAAGAGCTAGTATAGGCTAGCTAGCCCTCATGAACCGGCAGACACCAACAGTAGAATATGCACTAGGCTACTGCATGCACCTGTCATGTTACTGTTGGTTCCTTCCACTTGAACTTCATCATCATTAGCAGCAGCAGCGGGTAAACATGTCTGTAATTTTAGAACATTGTTCTGCGTCTTTTACTAGCAATTTTAGTTTTTTAATTCTGGCTTTTTCAGCTCCACCCTTTCTTTTTTTGCATTCTCCATTTCTGCGCTTCTAGGCCTACTCGCGGTTGGGAGGAAACGTGAATCTCATTCACTGATGTCTCATGTCTCATTCAAGACTGGCTAACAAAAGCATGTCTTTCACTTAACACCAAGAAAACAGTGTGTATGATGTTCACAAAGTCACCAGTAGAGGTCACTCACTCTAATGTGTTTCTGGGAGAGGCGGAGTTGGACATTGTACATTAATTCAAGTATCTTGGGGTCACATTGGACTCTACATTGACCTTCAAAAAGTCATGTGAAGAAAGTGACAAACACAGTCAAGTTTAACATCGAAAACTTCAGGCAGATCAGGCCCTGCCTGCCAGTTAATGCTGCAAGGATGTTTCTGCATTCAATGATTTTATCACACATCGAGTAGGCCTACTGTTTTATCAACTGGTCTCTTTTATATGTCACTACTCTTACACCAATATAATTACTCTACAAAAAAGCCATAAAAGTATTTGATAGGAAACCAATTTCATTTCATCACTGTAATGTTTTAGAAAAACATAACATGCTAAGTTTCGAAAATGTCCAAGTTTTCAAATATACTTGCTTCATGTACAAGGTTCTGCATGGACTTGCCCCTCCCCCATTGAATGAGTTCATCCAACAGAAAGCAGACACTGGCATTACCACCAGGGCCATCAGTAGAGGGGACTGTAAGGTGCCTTTTCGGTATACTACCATTGCAAAAACTGTGTTCTCTGTTAAAAGTGGTACAGGGCTCTACAGTGCGACCATATTGCTCGCATATGTCCCTAAAAATATGTGCGTGCGAACATGCAAAATCAAGTACTCGCACGGCGTGCGAGTGGGGCCAGCGAGTGCAGAGTACAGCCTCTCATTCGTCCTTTTTTTTCCTCCGCTGCGAGAATCGTTAAAAAACTACAAGTCCCACAGTTCACAGCCGCATACACGTTCCAATCACAGTAGTTTCCTGTGGTCACGCGACTGGAAACCGAAAGTAATGATCAGCGGCTGCGTCACTGTCTGAGTCAAACAATAATACAGCCATGTCGAGTCGAAGCCCATTCATTTTTATTTTGCGCGAAAGATACCGAAGAATGAGAAGTCAGGCGATGCAGCTCATGTTACAGAGGTGATGGTTAACGTTAACGTTAACCAAGATACTGACGCTAGCCAGCATGCTAGCGAAGTTGGCCAAGCTAGCGAGGCTACACCCACTGTAGCCACTGTAGCTAGCGAAGCTACACCCACTGGAGCCGGAGGGAAGACATTTAACGTGATTGGCTAAACATTTCCCCATGGCTAGAGTTCGAAAACAATGTCATGTTTTGTAAATATTGCAAAGTAGGATCGATGCATTGCGATGCATTGTTACACCCCTACAACTGGCCCACTGTGTATGTGTGTACAGCTAACTTGGCTAGCGTTATCAACCGCAGAGGTGGGCAATGGGTCCAGCTGTAGCGCCGGACGGCCAGAGTGCAAGCGGTGTGGCAATAGGGTCTAGCTGCATCGCCGGACGGCCAGAGTGCAACGGTGTGACGTCGTAATTGGCAGAATCGACTGTCAATCAATGGTCTACCTGACACGCAAACTACTGTACTGGAGGTGTACAGTATTTCAATAGGCAACCCTGAAAGGATTATTTTTCTAAAAGAGCAACACTAGCTCCCCCCTCTACTGATGGCCCTGGTTGTAAAGCCAGTGTCTCCTTTTTGTTCAATATCACTGCCTTTCTTATTAGGCCTAGTTGTTGGCTACAACTTTGCCATAGTAGGCATTAATCACTTAATTAATAGTTCAAATGTCTGTCCCATTCCCGTTTGCACACGCAGATGATACACACACACGCACACAGTGGGCCAGTGACTTTGGTGGTATGTGCTATTGCACAGATGTGTCCCGTTTGCACATGCACGCACAGTACAAATATACATTTATTTTTGAAAAAAAAAAAAAACTCTGTTACTTGACATATTTTCACTGTGCTCCTAAATATTTTTGGGTGCTCCTAAATTTCTTTGTGTGCTCCTAAATTTTTTCATTTAGGAGCACCTGTGCCCCTAGTGAAAAAGGTTAGCGTAGAGCCCTGTGGTAACTACTGGAATAGCCTACCAGTTGTGATTAGAGAGTGCCCTACATACTCCATGTTCAAGACCCATCTTAAACTGCATCTTAAGGCAAACCAGAACTGTGATCATTTTTAATCTGATTTAGTTTATGCAACTTGTTTATTGTTTTATTGCCGGCCCACACACTGGCCCACACACCGGCCCACATAATGGCCCACACACCGGCCCACATACGGCCCACACACTGGCCCACACACTACACCGGCCCACACACTACACAGGCCCACATTAGTGGCCCACACACTGGCCCACACACTGGCCCACACACTGGCCCACATACTGGCCCACACACCGGCCCACATACTGGCCCACAAACCGGCCCACACACTTGCCCACATTAGTGGCCCACACACCGACTCACACACTGGCCCACACACCGACTCACACACTGGCCCACATACTGGCCCACACACCGGCCCACACACCAGCCCACATACTGGCCCACACACCGGCCCACACACTGGCCCACATTAGTGGCCCACACACCGACTCACACACTGGCCCACACACCGGCCCACACACTGGCCCACATTAGTGGCCCACACACCGACTCACACACTGGCCCACACACTGGCCCACACACCGGCCCACATTAGTGGCCCACACACTGGCCCACACACTGCCCCCCAAAAAAAATATATATATATATAATTTTTTTTTTTTTTTTCTTTTTTTTTGGACCAGCCCACTTTGGTCCCGGCCCATCGGGATTCGTCCCGAACGTCCCGATGGCCAGTCCGCCACTGTTAGAGGTGGATGATCCCGGAGGATGTTATACATTATGACCTCGGTTTTCTTGGCATTTAGCCTAAGGCCAACCTTGGCGCACTCCGTCTCCACTCTGCGCAGGAGTTCCTGTGCCTGCTCTACGTGGTCAGAGAGCAGGCTGATGTTGTGAGAGCGATGCACTGCTCTGTTGTTTATAAAGTGTTAAGAGCGATGCACTCTGTTGTCTATAAAGTGTTAAGAGTGATGCACTCTGTTGTTCTATAAAGTGTTAAGAGTGATGCACTGCTCTGTTGTCTATAAAGTGTTAAGAGTGATGCACTGCTCTGTTGTCTATAAAGTGTTAAGAGTGATGCACTCTGTTGTTCTATAAAGTGTTAAGAGCGATGCACTGCTCTGTTGTTTATAAAGTGTTAAGAGTGATGCACTGCTCTGTTGTCTATAAAGTGTTAAGAGTGATGCACTCTGTTGTTCTATAAAGTGTTAAGAGCGATGCACTGCTCTGTTGTTTATAAAGTGTTAAGAGTGATGCACTGATCTGTTGTCTATAAAGTGTTAAGAGTGATACACTGCTCTGTTGTTCTATAAAGTGTTAAGAGTGATGCACTGCTCTGTTGTTCTATAAAGTGTTAAGAGTGATGCACTGCTCTGTTGTCTATAAAGTGTTAAGAGCGATGCACTGCTCTGTTGTTCTATAACGTGTTAAGAGTGATGCACTGCTCTGTTGTCTATAAAGTGTTAAGAGCGATGCACTGCTCTGTTGTCTATAAAGTGTTAAGAGTGATGCACTGCTCTGTTGTCTATAAAGTGTTAAGAGCGATGCACTGCTCTGTTGTTTATAAATTGTTAAGAGAGATGCACTGCTCTGTTGTTTATAAAGTGTTAAGAGTGATGCACTGCTCTGTTGTTCTATAAAGTGTTAAGAGCGATGCACTGCTCTGTTGTTCTATAAAGTGTTAAGAGTGATGCACTGCTCTGTTCTATAAAGTGTTAATAGTGATGCACTGCTCTGTTGTCTATAAAGTGTTAAGAGCAATGCACTGCTATGTTGTTTATAAAGTGGAGCGATGCCTCTTCCACCCGGAGCCTATATTCTGAAAATCTGCCTAAAATACATACCTAAGTAAATGGAATATTGCTCCACTTCTACAAAGTCCATTAGCATATTCTTGGTACAGTGGTGGCTCTACCACTAGGGGCGCTCGGGCGCCGCCCCCCCTCAGCTCCTACCCTGGTTATATGACAGAACAAGAAAAATAAGTTTTTAGTTTTTAGTTTTATAGCCCTATAAATAATATAAACATGTTTAAAATTAATAATATTTACTCATTTTAAGTATGTTTGTGTTTCCAATGCACAATATAACGTTATTATCGCAATTAAAAAACACTCGTTTTCCAAAGCAGGAAGTGACATCACGTTTTTTTTATTTTTTTTATTTTTTCGTATTTCTCGGCCCGGGCTATACGCGATAGCGCTCTGAGTGCGCGTCACAGTTTGATCGCTGTATCCGTCACAGCCAATCAGTGCATAACGCGTTGTGCGTTGAAATATGACTATTATGTTGGAATCCGAGCGCGATTTGAAGCGGTCTAGCCAGTAGCGTCAAGAATATCTGTAGCCGCATTTCGCGGAGACGCTCTCTGATTGGCCGACGCCAGTATTTTTTTCCGTAGCCGAATTTCACAGAGACGATCTCTGATTGGCCGAATCCAATTTCTAGGTTATTATTCCTAGGTTGGTCGGTGGAGAATAGATAGAAGTTGTGTTGTTGTGAGAATGATGCAGGCAGCTGTTTGTCTTAGACGAGCGTACCGTGACTGCAAGTTCTTTAGACTGTTAAGCTTAGGCACTCTTTCAAAGTTGGTTAAGGTTAGAGTTTGTCTTAGAGCATGGCGATAGAACGCCAGGTAGATTGCAGGCTGTTCGAGGCGGAAATGGACAAAGACACAGCTCTTCACTCACACAGCTTGTTGGCTAACAACAAGCTATATGGATGCGGACAATATGGATGGACATCAACACAGGCTGGATGGACAATGCCATGGAGTGGATATACTTTATCAACAAGCCAACAACAAGGTAGATTAGCGATCTTAACTCTAGTTTAATACATGATACGTTGTCTACTGATGCCGCATAACGTTGTAACGTTACAGCTACTGCTAGCTGTTAGCTCCGTTATCTTAGCTGGCCACTTAAACGGAGTAACGTTAACGTTTAAACGTTATGTCGAGGTCATACAATACTACAGTCGACATAAGGTTAACGTTACCCCGTTTCCATGAAGTGTTTAAATAGCAGCAATCTTGTTGAAAATGTAACTTTACTAAAATGCTCTCTCTCTCGCTCTCGCTCTCTCTCTCTGAATGAATGAATGAATGAAAACTTTATTAACAGATTGCAGAATGGGTACAGTACAGTACAGCTCAATACATACAATTGTTAAGGGGATGCAGACCAGAGAAAGACTTTCGTCTTGTTTACATCAGGGTCCCCCATTTTCAATTCATCGTAATTCTAACTCTCTCTCTAATTTCGCCGCATGTGGGACATAACCACTCAGACAATGAATGGTAACTTGTTTAAAATAATGAGCTTTACAAATGTGTTTATTATTGAATGGATCTGACATCATCTGAGAGAGAGAGAGCGAGAGAGAGAGAGAGAGAGAGAGAGAGAGAGAGAGAGCTGTGCGTGTTTGTGTTGGGCTTTTTTTACCAAACATTTGCAAAATGTTTGGTATAGCGCCCCTAGTGGCGAAGTACCCAGCGGCCGCCACTGTCTTGGTATCTAGGGAGAGTAGTCCTTAAGCTACCTCCACGCACTCACCTAGGGCCAACTTTCTTTAGGCAACTAAACTGGCTTCCGGTCAATAAAAGGGTAATTCACATCAAATTAGGTCTCACACACAAGATAGTTCAAAATACAGGTCCGAAATATCTATCCAATTACTTTAATCGATTCCGTGACAATCATTCATATTCCACTAGAAGAGCAGTGCGGATTTTATTCTGCCAAAATTCAACTCATTAATGGACACAAATACTTTTTTATATTCTGCAGCACTGGAGTGGAACAAGCGTCCAGTGGCCCTGAAAAACATTGAAGAGGGGGGAAGCTTTAGACGTGCCACAAAGAAATGGCTAGCCAGTGAAGTATAAAATAGCCACATCTAGGAAGGAGAGGGTAGGGCGTGTTTTATGGGGTTGCTATATGTTTTATTATGATGCTCTATGTTTTTTATTATGATGATCTATGTTTTATTATGATGCTCTATGTTTTATTATGATGCTCTGTTTTATTATGATGCTCTATGTTTTTATGATGTCTGTCCATGTCCAAAATCAGGGACCATGATGGAAATAAGTGCTTGCACTTTCTCATGTTTTTATCCCTTGGATGCTGTCTTTTACTCCACAATAAAAATCAATCAATCAATCAAACCTTCTTGAGATCATGTGTACACAAAATCTAAGGAAATGAATAAAGGGAAGATGATTAAACAGAAGGTTCTGTAGATACAGTACTGAATTCTCCCATCCGGACCAATGCAATTTGAAATATTATTATAGAATATAGAATAGCAGGCTTATAAATTACCTTATTATAGCCAATTCGCACATTTATATATATATATATATATATATATATATATATATATATATATATATATATATATATATATATATATATATATATATATATATTATCTTTCAAATGCCCGAGTTCAATTTGGATTTAGTATCACCAGGCGTGCATAAGAACAGATAATGAAATCTACTGTCAATACAGTAGCTTTTTATTTTGATCAGGGTGCAACCGTTTTGAAACAAATTTCAGATCTAATTGTTGCTGCATCCTAACAATAGGGAAGAGAATCAATATTTGTCATAAAAAGTTACCTTTTGTGGTAGAATTATCCTGAATAATAGCAGTTATTGAAATAATTCATACAGTACTATGAACCTTGAACCCCATAGAATCTTCCAGGAAGTGTATGGCCGCAAAAAAACTACAATTCCCATTCCCCCGGTTTTACAAAATGGTCACCTCTCGCGGAATATACAGACATTTCGAAGAGGAAAATCTATCTATATAACACTTTAACCTATTCCTAAACTAACATATTGATGATAATATACATTCTAAATGCTGTTGTGACATGATTATGATGTTTATACTTGAATACGTTTAAAATAAAAATCGCTAGTTTTATAGAACAGTCTGGAAATATTGATTTATGGCCAGATGTCATTTGCGGTCCGCCGACAAACCGCACAGGCGGAAGAGGTTAAGAGTGATGTGCTGCTCTGTTGTCTATAAAGTGTTAACACATTAACTGCCACGCTTATATCCATCAATGTTTGATCACTGCCAGCACTGTAAGTCTATGGAGATGTTTACCTTCTTTGCAGGGCTATAACTTTTTAAATTGTATTGCTAAATTGACATTACTATGGCCCATTCAACATCGATTATCTATCGTTCAGGATGTAGGAACGTTTTACTTTTTCATTCACACATTCATACGAAAATACCGTCTAGAGTATAAATATTTTTTTATCGTTTTCTGCAGTAATTCCTAGAACGTGAGATATAGGCATAAATGCATATATTAGATTATCAAATGCCGTTTGATACCGATCTATGCTATATTAAAAATTTCAACTGTACATGGTCCTAAACGTTATGACTGATCATGCGCGGGTGAACGGGCGGGGGGGTTGTTTATAATTCCGTGATCGTCGTTAAATGCTTCATGTAGTATGGGTGATATATAGATCAGAGCAGTTTGTATGGATAATAATAAACAAAAACGCTGAAACTCACGGCAGCTTCCTCTTAGGCTACGTTTAGACGGAGAGAGTCTGAACAGAAACCACAAAAGTCGTCTTGCGGTCTCACTTTTAATTTTGCGTTTAGACTAGCGTTTTGGGATGGAATTCTGCGTGCAGACGCCGCTGTAACGACTCGAGACGACGGAGCCCCACTGTCACACGATTGGCGCATATGTCACATGACGTGCTGTGAAGACCCGCCATACTCTGCCTCTGATTCGCAGACTGTGGGTGGGGAATGTGATTGGACCAAAGCAGAGTCACTCACAGACAGTGGGTCCAGTACTAATAGTTGTGATAGCCGCGGGACAGATTCTTGTGTATTTAAAAGTACTGCCAATGTAGCCTTCAGGTGATCGCCATGGATAGAATCAGACATGCTTTGTTTACGCTTCTAGGCTACTAACGCATGCCTGTGATGTAAGCAGTATGCGCGACGAGAGCCTTGACAACCCTTTCGTCATCGTTTTATGTGGTTTGACAGTTTAGATGATAGCGCAAAGGTTTATCGTTTCTAGGAATTCCACCCTGGAAGGTGGTCTAACTTTTTTACGGTTTCACCCCGTAAAAACGCAGTTTCCGTATAAACGAAAGGCACATCCGAAAAAATATTTTTGCGGATTCACCTGCTAGCCGCGCTTTCCGTCTAAACAGGGCCTTAGCGTCGGGCGATGATACTGGAGCAAACAGATCCCAGTTATGTGATGGGGATCGAGCCCAGTGGTGTCGTTAGCCCTGGGCTTCCGGGGCTTTAGCCCCGGATGTTTTTCTCCTAGCCCCGGATATATATATAAAAAAAAAAAAAATGTTTACATTTTTTTTTTTTTTTTTTTTACTTTTCTTTATTTTTTTTTTTTTTTTTAGATGTCAGCATCCCCATTGTCTCTGCTGAATGTTTGTTAGTGTTTGGTATTTTTTGTTGGTTTTTAGTACTTTTAAACATTTTTAGTAAGTAGTTTTCATTTGATCCTATAATTTTTTCATTCACCGATTTGTGGACTTTTTTTTTAGTGTCCTGAAAGGCGCCTTATAAATCAAATGCATTATTATTATTATTATTATTATTATTATTATTATTATTATTATTATTATTATTATTATTATTATTTATTATTATTATTATTATTATTATTATTATTATTATTATTATTATTATTATTATTATTATTATTATTATTATTATTATTATTATTATTATTATTATTATTATTATTATTATTATTATTATTATTATTATTATTATTATTATTATTATTATTATTATTATTATTATTATTATTATTATTATTATTATTATTATTATTATTATTATTATTATTATTATTATTATTATTATTATTATTATTATTATTATTATTATTATTATTATTATTATTATTATTATTATTATTATTATTATTATTATTATTATTATTATTATTATTATTATTATTATTATTATTATTATTATTATTATTATTATTATTATTATTATTATCATCCAGGAGGGAAAAGACACTTTGGATAGTAGGGACTGCATCTCTGCCTGTCCTGACCAGGAAACACTTTGCAACTGTGATCTCCTCTGGCAATAGTTGGATATTGTAATGTGTGGCAAGGGGTTGCAGCAATTCCACTGAGAGAAACTGGTCTGAGGCTGGATAACATGCCTGTATGCCTCTCATAAGTTGTTATCCAACTCATGAGAACCTGCTCTCAAGCTCTTGCAGCATTCTGTCGACGACTGGATAGAACAGTCTCTGTCTCAGCTGATCTCCTGAGCTGAGGTCTGAGCTTGTGCCACAAGATGACTCAACTACATACTCGTCCATCCTTTTCTGCTTCCTCCTTTGGCTGGTAGTATGTTCCTCAATCCAAAGGCCATTACATATGGCCTTTGTCCTGTCATACATGTCCACCGCCATCTCTGAGGTGCGATAACCTTTGAGTGTGTCCTGCACTGTGCTTTTAAATAGTACAGATATTGAAGATGTGCACTTTAACGCAGCAGCACCTGGAGCCATCCATACCCATGTCCAGTGTCCTATAATAAGCTTTAATCGAACCTCGGATAGTCCGGTTGGTTTGGGGTGGTGTGAAAGCTCATTCACTCTTGCAAGTGAACCCTGCTGCGGTTCATTTGAGATGTGAATGCAAAGCGGACCAAAGGCAGGAAAAGACCCAAAAATCTAATCTTTTTTTATGAGAAGACTGAAACATATGTATATAATGAAACATGATCAGAATAACGTCGTACGCCGTGATCTGGCAGAATTCGCATGAACTTGAAACCCGTTCTATGACGTTATTGGCGGAGAAAGTGTTAAGAGCGATGCACTACTCTGTTGTTTATGAAGTGGAGTGATGCGCTGCTCTTTTGTTTATAAAGTGTTACGTTTTATTTAAAAACGTTGCACTATTTTACTTAAAACTTAATCAAACTGTAAACAAAGAGCCTATTGGGATGTTAGATCCTAAAGTGAAAAACTGTGATTTGCCTTACCTTGTCCCAGTGGCGGCTCGTACTATCTTCTGTTGGTGGGTCGCAGACTCGCAGGGGGTTCACGTTAGGTCGAGTTGAAAATGTAACGTAACGTTAATAAATGCTCTGGAGCAATCTCTCTCTCTGTCTCTCGGATCAATCCAATAAAATAATTAACACATGTATATGTTGTCATTTTAAACAACTCACCATTCATTCATTCATACATACATTATGCATCAGCAGCAGCGAAATTAATGTTATAGTTCACAACACAGCAGCGCGTTTTGAAGTGCTATTATCATCTCAGCAAGGCAGCACCGTCAATACTTTCCGTAGCCGCATTTCTCGGAGACACAGGATTGTGAGAGAGAGAGAGAGAGAGAGAGCGAGAGAGAGCGAGAGAGAGAGAGAGCGAGAGAGAGAGGGAGAGAGAGGGAGAGAGAGCGAGAGCGAGAGAGAGAGAGAGAGAGAGAGAGAGAGAGAGAGAGAGAGAGAGGGAGAGAGCGAGAGAGAGAGAGAGAGAGAGAGAGAGAGAGAGAGAGAGAGAGAGAGAGAGACTGAATTAACCCACTGTTTACGTGGTCGAGCAGGAGGGCTTGATAAAGTGTATAATGTCCACTGTTGTCCCCAGACTGTTGATGTATATCCAGTTATCCACTCTGTCCAGACTGCATCCAGATTAGCTTGTTAGCACAACACAACAGTACTGTGATGAATTCAATGAACGAGCTGTGTCTTTGCCCATTTCCGCGTCGAACAGCCTGCAAACTACCTGGCGTTCTATCACCATGCTCTAAGACAAACTCTAACCTTAACCAACTTTGAAAGAGTGCCTAAGCTTAACCGTCGAAAGAACTTGCCGTCACGCTCTAAGACAAACTCTAACGCTACCTCCTTAATCTACTTCGAAAGCTTAACCAGTGTAGAAACTGGCGTCGGCCAATCAGAGAGCGTCTCCGCGAAATGCGGCTACGGAAAAAAAAAACTGACGTCGGCCAATCAGAGAGCGTCTCCGCGAAATGCGGCTACGGAAATTCTAGACGGAAATTCTAAATGCTTGCCTAGACCGCTTCAAATCGCGCCCGGCTTCCATCATAAACATCATATTTCAACGCACAGCACGTTACGCACTGATTGGCTGCGACGGATACAGCGATGAAACAGTGACGCGCACTCAGAGCGCGATTGCGTCTAGCCCGGGCCGAGACATACGGCTAGGAGAAATGCGGCAGGAGAAATGCGGCAGGAGTGAGTGTTCAGGAAAACGATTATTTTTTTATTTGATATATTAACGTTATATTGTGCATTGGAAACACAAACATACTTAAAATGAGTAAATATTATTAATTTTAAACATGTTTATATTATTTATAGGGCTATAAAACAAAAAACAAAAAAGAAAATGTCTTGTTCTTCTCTCATTTTAACCAGGGTTCACCAGGGGGGTCGGCGCCCGAGCGCCCCTAGTGGCGAGCCGCCACTGCCTTGTCCACTTTGCTGCTATCTATTTTATGCTAGTTTATATGTCTGTTTTATATAGCTGCACTTTATGCATTGCCCATTCTATGCCTGTCTTTTTACTGCTGTGAAGCACGTTGAGCTGCAATTTTTGTATGAAAGTGCTATACAAATGAAGTTATTATTATTAATATTAGTAATAATACATTTACACAATATACAGAGAAGTTATCAACATAGAAGTAAATACAATAGATTTTTAAAACCTATTTAAGTTGACATTGACCTTTTAAGGCATTCTGATTATTAAATCTAAGTCTTAACTCAGGGGGAAAAAACATGCTTTGTTTGCAGCATCTAGCGAAGTTTCATCAAGGACGAAACACAACTAAAACCATTTTATTTTACGGCGTAATGGAGACACGTTTGCGAGAGAGAGAGAGGAAGACAGGCGACCTGCCCTGTGATAAAGAAATCGATGCTCCGCTCCCTGGGTTGAATGGCTTCCTGGGTTGAATGGCTATTGTGTGTTTTCCTCTTCGCTAGCGCTTCACCGCGACCTTGAGCGGAAAGAAACGTGCGCTTCTCTGTATTGCCTGAGCCGCGGATCACATCAGATAGTTGGTTTAAACGCAGAGGGAAATATGGATTTGGACGGAGAAACCGTTTTTCTTTGTCTTTCTGTCTCTTTCTATGTTGTATGTAAAGATTAAGGAACCATTGAAAGATACTGAAGAAAACTATCCTCTTGGCCTTCGAGGAGTAACGTCAAAAACACCTTGGGAAAGAAAACATGAGTTGTATTGCCGAGAGTGGAATAGGAGTTCATGAAACTGTTGATGGACGGCGACCGTGGCTGCGTGTGGGAAACACAATTTGACAGATTTGTACTTTAAAAAAGCCCTCAAAACCCACCCAGCATTGAACTCCTTCGTCTCTCACCTTTTATATACTTAAAAAAAAACTCTACTAAAACTGTATTGTTAAAGTTAAAGTGTCTAAAGTGAGTGTTAAGGTGAGTGTTTGTTTAAAAGTGAGTGTGTGTGTGTGGATGTGTGTGCAATGAGTGTAGAGATGATGGGTTGTTACATGGAGTCATTTAGCATCCTGATGGCCTGGGGATAGAAGCTCCTTCTGAGTCTCTCTGTACCGGCCATGAGACTCCGGTAGCGCTTGCCTGACCGCAGCAGTGCAGAGAGGCAGTTGTTTTGGTGACTAGAGTCTTTGGTTAGTATCTTAGCCTTACCCTTGCAACACTTGTTGTAAACATCCTGGAGAGTGGGAAGCCTGCCTCCAATTGGGGCGTTCGGCTGAACGTGCCACTCTCTGTGGCACTTTAACACAACTTTTAATCGGAGCAGCACACTTGGACCACATACCAACACAACCTGTAGAGGTCAAGGGATACACAAACGGCATGTAGAATGTGTACTTTTTCTTTAGATACTTAAGTAGAGTAAGAGGACTTTTACTTTTACCAGAGTACTCATTTACCTGAATATTTCTACTTTTACTTAAATAAAGGAACAGTGTAATTCTTCCACCACTGACTAGTCGACAAAGTCCTCGGACTATTAGTCCACTGAGAAGGTCTTTAGTTGAGACCAGCGACCTGCTACCTGCTGAGTTGAAGCTCTTTAATCAGCCAACTTACGGATGACAAATCAAAGGGAAAACCTGAATAAATGAGTGTAGAAACACAATGGTACAG
>NC_140165.1:62376858-62379358 GCF_963971535.1 Notolepis coatsorum
TAGCTTTAGCTAACGCTATCATAGCATCATGATCTGTAATGTGTCAACTGGACAACGCCAGCCTCGCCTGCCAATGCCATATAGATAGCGAACGTTAACGTTTGCAAACAAAGTCAACGTCATCCAGCTGACACCACAGATCTAGATATTATGACAACGTTAGCTAGCGGCTAGCGCTAAAGCTAACGCCAACCAGAGGGTAGGTAGTCAGTGTAGCGGGAGGCAGCACTTGATTTGCATTGGCAAGAGTTTATCTCATTCTATATCACGGTACGAAAAATAAAATAAAAATAAAAAATGTGCGACCTTATATTGGAGACCAGCCTTTATTTGTCTGCATGCATCAAACCCTCGGCCATTATAAGAGGCCCGTCAATGCACTCTTGATTGGAAAACGACCTATAAGATTCCCTATATGGGAAAAGCAAGGCATACACTCATTAGGGGATGTTTTTAACAAACAGGGTTTTTGTAGTTATGAAGAAATACGGAAAAAATTTAATCTCACCAAGTCCACACATCTTTTTTACATACAGTTATTGTTATGTTTGAAGACTCAAGGTGTTTCATTAAAGAAACCAATTGAACACCACAGATACCACAAATTCTTCTATGAAAGAGAGACATCAAGAGGTTTTGTTTCAGATTTTTATCATCAATTACTAACGTCCTCATATGAAACCCTCCACCTAGACTCCGTCTGGAGGAGGGATATACCAGACCTGGAAAGTGATTTTGATTGGCAAGAAGCCTGGGCAAATGTTCGACTCACATCAAGGAACCCGGACCATCAACAAATCAATCTTAACTATATTCACAGGACATACTTGACTCCTATAAGACTGAAAAAAATGGGTCTTATACAAGACTCCAAATGCTCCTTATGTACAAATGGGGACGAGGGGACATTTATGCACATGTACTGGGACTGCCCACCAGTTAAGATATTCTGGAAAGAGGTGACCCAGCAATTATCAAATCTCTTAACTTGGAATACCTGTACACCCCTCTGTATTACTGCTGAATGATGTTTTTGAGTGTGCAGTACATCCACAGCTAAAGAGATTGGTTTTATCAGGTATCACAGTGGCTAAAAAGCTGATAGCATCACGATGGTTCCAACCGGAAAAAATTTGCCGAAAGGTCTGGATTATTACATATCTCGATGTGATCTATCAAGAAATATCTACAGCAAGAATTTTGGGTCTCAATGAATCCAAAATGACATTGTGGTTAGAAGTGGTGGAGAAAATAAAAGCTAGCATATAATGGTAATGTCTGGTTAGGAGCGAGGGAAAATGGATGGATTATCCAATGGGGGGTCCGGGAGGGGGGGGTACGAGCTGGAGCATATGTGTGTAGGTTTTTAGATAACAGGTATTAAGGGTATATCCTATATAAGACAATTAACTAAAATGTGATTTCATTGGATGTGCACTGTCAACTAATGCTTGTATATCTTATCGTGTGTTGTCATGTTTGTTTATGTGTTTGTTTAAAAAAATAATAAAAAAATAAAATACAAAAAAGAGGCCCGTCCTTTATTCGAGTACCCTCCACTATTAGAGGATTTACGGTAAACCATGTTGTGTTATTTACACATCTTCTGTTAACTAAACCATGTTGTGTTATTTAAACGTCTTGTTAACTAAACCATGTTGTGTTATTTACACACTTCTTGTTAACTAAACCATGTTGTGTTATTTACACACTTCTTGTTAACTAAACCATGTTGTGTTATTTAAACGTCTTGTTAACTAAACCATGTTGTGTTATTTAAACGTCTTGTTAACTAAACCATGTTGTGTTATTTAAACGTCTTGTTAACTAAACCATGTTGTGTTATTTAAACGTCTTGTTAACTAAACCATGTTGTGTTATTTAAACGTCTTGTTAACTAAACCATGTTGTGTTATTTAAACGTCTTGTTAACTAAACCATGTTGTGTTATTTACACACTTATTGTTAACTAAACCATGTTGTGTTATTTACACACTTCTTGTTAACTAAACCATGTTGTGTTATTTACACACTTCTTGTTAACTAAACCATGCTGTGTTATTTAAACGTCTTGTTAACTAAACAATGCTGTGTTATTTAAACGTCTTGTTAACTAAACCATGTTGTGTTATTTACACACTTCTTGTTAACTAAACCATGTTGTGTTATTTACACACGTCTTGTTAACTAAACCATGTTGTGTTATTTACACACTTCTTCTAAACCATGTTGTGTTATTTACACACGTCTTGTTAACTAAACCATGTTGTGTTATTTACACACTTCTTGTTAACTAAACCATGTTGTGTTATTTACATGTCTTCTGTTGAGAAGTATGAGAGCGAGTGAGTGAGTTGGAGTGTGTGTGCGTGAATGAGCAAGTGCATGCGAGAGAGGGTGTGTGTGTGTGTGTGTGTGAATGTGTTTGCATGTGTGTGTGTGTGTGTGTGAATGTGTTTGTGTGTGTGTGTGTGTGTGTGTGTGTGTGTGTGTGTGTGTG
>NC_140165.1:62384358-62388858 GCF_963971535.1 Notolepis coatsorum
TGTATGTGTGTATATATGTAGAGTTGTTCCGATACCGATACCAGTATCGGAAATGCCTCCGATACAGCTTAAAATGCTGGTATTGGTATCGGCGAGTACACGTAAAATCTATGCTCCGATCCCATATGACGTAATTTATCAACAACACGCGGTATCCTCCTGCTGAGAGTGAGCATTATAAAATAAACGTGTTTTTAATCGACCGTGAATTAAAGTGTCAATGCTGTTTGTCATTTTAACAGCAGATACTTTCTTAAATGCCATCGTCCCGACAGAGTGGTGTTGACGGGGAGCTCTGATGTGTTCGCTTGCTGGTGTTAGTAGTAGTTGTAGTAGTAGTTTATTCAGTCATCATCTCACACAATACAATATACACCATCATTTAACAATACTTGATTTTTACAGTGACTGAAAAGGGACAGACTGAAGCATAATGGTTATTTATGCCTGTCCTATATTCTTAACAAAAATTAAGACTCCAAAACAGTATTCTAAAAGAAAATAGCAAAAAGAACAGTATTATTCACCCTTTACAAACCATTTTCTTAAAAACCAAAAGCGAATGACTCATTCTTAACTGTATATCAGCATTGTTCCACAAGTTAACCCCCAATAATAGAAATACACCTCCTTTTAATCCCTTTCTTAGCTTTTTGAACAGTCAATTTACAAATATCTCTCAAATCATATTATTTCATGTATTGAAAAAAACCTTTGCACCCCGTCTGGGAGTAACTTTGCTTTAGCTCTGTACATTATTTGCATAGTTTTATAATAAACCAAATCATTAAATTTCATAATATGAGACTTTATAAACAATGGATTTGTGTGTTCATAATAACCAGCCTTGAAAAGGTTCCGAATGGCCCGCTTTTGCAGTAAGACTATTGGATTTACTCTCTTTTTAAATGTCGACCCCCATACTTCCACACAGTAAGATATGTAAGGAAGTATAAGTGAGCAGTAAATGATGTGCAAGGCTTTGTAGTTTAATATATCCTTACATTTATACAATATTGCTACTGACTTAGATATTTTTCCTTGAATATAGTTAACATGTTGTTTCCATGTTAATTTCTGGTCAATAACTACCCCTAGAAATTTTATCTCAGAAACTCGTTCTATTTTTACATCACATATTTTTAACTCGATATCCCCCTCTATTTCTTTTCGATTACCAAAAACCATAAATTTAGTGTTCTTAATATTGAGAGACAATTTATTAACATCAAACCAAGTTTTGAGAATTTCAAGCTCTCTTTCAATATCAAACAAAAGTTCCTTTAAATTACTTCCTGAGCAATATAAATTTGTATCATCTGCAAAAATAACAAACTTTAACAGCTCAGCAACATTGCACATATCATTAATATAAAGTATACGTTTTGGACCTATCACAGATCCCTGAGGTACTCCACAGGTGACCTTCCTAAATCCTGACACAGTGTGATTAATTTGTACACATTGCTGTCTGTTTTCCAAGTAGCTCTTCAGCCAAGAGTTAGCTATACCTCGTATTCCATTAGCATTAGCTAATTAGCTGAAGAGCTAGCTGAAAAGCTAGTTTTAGCTTAACATTACCTTGACTAAAGTTGGAGCTATTCATAATCCAGCAATAATGGCTGCAGACCTGCAAGCAAAGTACAGCAAGTTGGCAAAGGAGTATTCCATGGTAAATCACTTTTTCACCAGTAACGTTACATTCTTTCCATCTAGCTCACTTAACTGGCACTGATCGACCTCTCCCACACATGCACACAATTAATGACATAATGCAGACAGCCATACCGGTGACAATGTTTAGCTTTTAGTTTCCAAAGGATAAGAGTCTGAGGCGGAGTCTCAAAAGAGAATGTTGAATATTTATTGTGCATTAAAAATCACAACAGAGCCTCTGCTACTAGCTAACTGAACTGGAGCAGACTGGGTAGCAAGTGCAACAATGTATAACGTCCGTGCGGAACCAATGTCCCAACAACCTTTCCGTGGGTGAACTCATTGAGTATAGTTGTCAATTAATGATACTACTACTAATCTATACAATAACCTGTTGTTGAATAAATACCATTACTTTCTAGTTATTACTAAAAAACAGTATATATCAAACATATAATTTATAATATTACATACTACATAACAACAATAGCTGATGGTATTGTCCTCACGAAAATGTTGCAGGTTTTCCCAAACCAGAAACCGTGGGTGGACAGCACTATTAGAGCAGCTCTGAACTCTCGCACCACCGCCTACAACCTGGGTAGAGAGTCAGGAAACATGGAGGAGTATAAGGCTTCAGTCTATACTCTAC
The DNA here is from genome assembly GCF_963971535.1 of Notolepis coatsorum. NCBI lineage: Eukaryota > Metazoa > Chordata > Actinopteri > Aulopiformes > Paralepididae > Notolepis > Notolepis coatsorum. Next base: position 62,386,667 of record NC_140165.1, read on the forward strand.
GCAAGGCTGTTAAACTTGCTAAGAGGACATATGCTGACAAACTGGAGACACAAATGGCACAAAACGACACAAGAGGATTATGGCAGGGACTAAAGACAATAACTGACTATAAAGTCAGCGCCCCCCCAATGGGGAGCGACGACGCCTCCCTCGCGGACAAGCTCAACACCTTCTACGCTCGGTTTGGTGCAAACAGTGGCGCTGCTGGCTCTCCGGCTAGTGACGTCACTGGCGCGCCGGCTGTTGTGGAGGGGGGGGGGCAACCGCGGGGGGGCGAGGACGCTCTCTCGTTGTCGGAACCCAGTGTGAGAAGAGCATTTATGCAGGTGAACACCAGGAAGGCTGCTGGCCCAGATGGGATAACAGGACGCATACTCAAGTCCTGTGCCAACCAGCTGGCCCCAGTGTTCACCGCCATATTTAATCAATCCCTGGCGGAGTCAGTGGTCCCTGCCTGCTTCAAGATGTCTACCATCATCCCTGTACCGAAGAAACCCTCCCCAACAGTCCAAATGACTATAGACCGGTGGCACTCACCTCTGTGGTCATGAAATGTTTCGAGAGGCTGGTCAAGGACCACATTTGTGCCTCCCTCCCCATTGATATGGACCCTATGCAATTTGCATACAGGACAAACAGGTCCACCGACGACACGGTCTCCCAGGTACTGCACAGCACCCTCTCGCACCTTGACCGTCAGAAGGGGGGCTATGTGAGACTGTTGTTCATTGACTACAGCTCAGCGTTCAACACCATAGTCCCCACCAGACTGGTGGACAAGCTGATCGAGCTAGGTCTGAGCTCCGCCCTGAGCGCCTGGGTACTGGACTTTCTGAGCGAAAGACCCCAGGCGGTCAGGGTGGGGGGTCAGACCTCCAACACCATCACCCTGAGCATCGGGTCCCCCCAGGGCTGTGTTCTGAGCCCCCTGCTGTACTCACTCTACACACACGATTGTGTGGCCAAGTTCAGCTCCAACCTCCATAGTGAAGTTCGCAGACGACACGGTGGTGGTGGGGGCTGATCTTGGACAACGACGAGAAGGCCTACCGGGAGGAGGTTGAGGTACTGGAACGCTGGTGCCAGGACAACAGCCTGCTCCTGAACATTGGTAAAACCAAGGAGCTGATCGTGGATTATAGGAGAGGACAGCAGGAGACGCACACACCACTGATGATTAACGGGGCTACCGTGGACAGGGTGAGCAGCTTTAAGTACCTGGGGGTCCACATCTCAGAGGATCTGACATGGTCATCACACATAGACACAGTAGTAAAGAAGGCGAAACAGCGCCTCTACCACCTGAGACAGTTAAGGAAGTTCAGAGTATCGGGGAAGATACTCCAGTCCTTCTACTCAGGAGCTGTAGAGAGCATCCTGACCGGAAACATCACTGCCTGGTATGGAAACAGCACGGCACAGGACAAGAAGGCCCTACAGAGAGTGGTGCGCTCAGCCGAGCGTACCACGGGTATTGCACTACCTCCCCTGCAGGTTCTATACAACAAGAGGTGCAAATCCAGAGCCTGCAGAATAATGAAAGACCCCCACCACCCCAATAACAGCCTGTTTCAGCTGCTGAGGTCAGGCAGACGCCTGCGAACCCCAGCTACTAGGACAGAGCGGCTTAGGCTCAGCTTCTTCCCCCAGGCCATCAGAGCAATGAACAATGAACATTGAGTGCCACAGAACACTGAACTATCCACACACTATCCACACACAAACACACACGACACGCACGCGGTGCACGCTCACACACTAGCAGCCACTTAACACTTTAACATGAGTGGGCACACACTCATGCCGCACACACGCACACTTATGGCCAAAAGAAAAGGCCACTTTAAACTAGAATAACAGGAACAGTGTATTGCACTACCAAAGCTACCTACCATGTCCTATATATATGCTCTGTAAATAACTATGTACAGATACCGAGATGTCACACCATGTTACCTGTTACCTGTTTATTGCACAATGTTTTTTTTTTATTGGATTCTATTATATGTTGTACCACTGTATTGCACATCGTTGCGGGCAAGACCACCCGCATTTCATTGTATACTTGTATGCCATGACAATTAAAACTCTTGACTTGACTTGACTTGATATAATATATATATATTATTTTTTTTTAAATGTATGCACTGGTATCGGATCAGTATCGGTATCAGCCGATACCCAAAGCTTAG